>NW_012103532.1:2107597-2115172 GCF_000951045.1 Mandrillus leucophaeus
CGGCCACATCATCACCTTCCTTGATCTTCCGTGGGCCCTGCTGGCTATAGGGTACTAGGACTGAGCCGGGGAGGTGGGAGGGTGGTGGAAGGGAGTGGGGAGTCCCACGTGCCTCTTTTCTGGGGAGTACTTGAATCCCAGTGGCTGGAATTATTTATCAAAGCTCAGCCAGTCACTGCTACAGAGGCGGTGGCAATCCTCAAAACAAACAAAACAAACAAAAACCTAAAACCAATAATTAATAGCAAATCACTGCATTCAATTCAACCTTTTCAACTTAGAGAAAACTTGGGATTGGGCAAAGGGAGCATTAGCTGGAGAAAGGCAAGTAGGTATCAAATTCCAGCCTCCCTCCCAGATGCATGCATAGGTACCCACATCCACGCATATCCCAAGGCAGACGACCGTATTCTTTGTAGATGCACGTACCCAAAGCGCATGAGAAGGTAAATATCTGTGTGCATGCTTAAACATGTAACCAAGCATAGTGCAAGCACATTGGAGGCACACATATGCACATATGTTAACACATGCACACACAGGCAGACACAGGTGGAATTGTGGGCACATTGGCTGGGAATGCATTTTGCCCATCCTCCCACTGCTCACTTTCTTTTCTAGACAATCTCAGCTCTGTGGCTAAGGTCTCCCTTGGGCCTTTCATATCAGCAGGAGTGGGGGAAGGTGGCTGTTTGGTGACCCTTGATCCTTGGCTGGGTTGGGCTGTTCTCCAGCCAGGAGGGTCAGTGGAGGGTCCTGAGGCTGGTCCAAGGGTGGGACCAGAGGGCCCTCAGAGCAACGTGGTTTGATGACTCCCTGGGCAGGCAGCCACCAGAGGGGGATGGAAAGGACCCTAAAAAGCCAGGAAAGAGCCCGGGTATAATCCCCATATCCCCAGGGAGGCCCCAGGGGTTATTTCATGTCTGTCCGTAATGAGGGTCTTCAGCAAGATTCGGTACACATAGCCCTGTGTTCTTGGGGTTTGTGGGGTGCTTTCTCATCTACCCTCCTCCAGGGGCAGCTCCGACCTCAAGGATGTTCCTAGCAAAAGAGGGAGCAGAGCAGGGTGTGCCTAGGCAGCCCGGGGGACGGGGAGACCTGCTGTGGACTCCCAGCCCTGTGTGGCCTTGGACTGTTGCTAACCCTCTGTTCCCAGCTTCCACCTCTGAGAGTGGCAACCACTGGGGCATCATCCCCCAAGGACTTATTCTGAGGACTCCATCAGATCACACAGGAAAAGGGCCTTGGCACGGTCCCTGGCACAGAGGGAGCTCAGTGCATGGTGGCTTCTGCGACAATAATAAAAATGATGATCCACTAGAGCTTTTGACATTCACAACAACCACAGGAGGTGCTATTGTTAGTTGCTCTTCATGAAGTGGGGGACAGAAGCTGAGGGAGGGAGTGCAGCCCTTTGGGTATCTGTCAAGCTCACCCTCTCTTTGAAATTTGTCTCCTCGACCCCAAGGGCAGCCCCTGCGACGATGGTGTTACAGGACACCTGACCATCGGCAACTGGAGCCTGCTGGAATTGTGAACAACTGGATGAATGAATGAGTTGGAAAATATAAGAACAAATGATTGGATAAAGAAGTAAATGAAGGAATGAATTTGAGCCACAGGGTCTCATGCAGGCCACATGGTTGTTCAGGCTCTGCTGTGTGCCAGGCACTGGAGCCAAGCAGCGAACAATGGACCCAGTTCCTGCCCTCGGGGCTCTCGCCTGCAGACCTGGGAGGCAGAATTCATGCAGGTGTTCCATAGCTAGTGAGTCACGGTTGTGCTAAGAGCGCACAACAGGACAGGCTGTGTGCTGTAGGAGGCTGAACGGGCCTCACCTGGCCCATGGATGCTGGTCAGGGAAGGGGGTCTTCAAAGTTTTCTGGGGTAAACTCTGGATATGAGAGAGAGTTAGTGGCATGACCAGTCATTGAGTAAATGACCCAGATGACATGGGGGCCCAGGACATCAGCTTCTTCCACCCCAGGAGATCGCCGACATGCCAAAGCCACAGAATAAAGCAGGGTAAAATCAGGAAGCCTTGGGGAGGCAAAGGCATGGGCCCTGGAAGGTCCTGCAGTCAGACCGAAGCCTCTACTGCTGACTTAGCACTTGGTTCCCGTTACAGATGAGAAAACAGAGGCCCAGGGGTACTGCAGCAGTCTGGATAATTGTCCAGCAAATCTTTCTTCCCACTCCCACTCTAGGCGAAGTGTGTTTCCCTGTCCCACTGATACTGAGCTTGGCTGTGGAACTTGTTTTGGCTGGCGGAATGCTAGTGACATGGGTAGTGGCCATTGATGTGCCCGTGTGGTTTCTCTTGGCTCTTGATCTTCTGCCATTTCTGTGGGCACCTGCTCTGGGTAGACATGGTCCTGGTGTGAGAAGAGACCTGTGAAGCAGCCCTGACCCTGACCCTCAGCCTGAAGCAGAGCCCCTTAGCCCTGCCCTGCCTAGAGCAGCCAAACCACAGCCAACCTACAGACCCACGGGTGGGACGATAAATGTTTATTGCTGTAAGTTACTGAGTTTCAAAGTGTTGTTACGCGGCATTACTGTGGCTGTAGCTGACGGATACAGCTGCACAACCAGGCATGCTATTAATCCCAGGAGAGCTGGGATTTAAAGTGAGGTGATTCTGACCAAAGCCTGCAAACTTAATCCTTATTCTCTGTTGTCTGTCAAATAAGAAAATGTGGGTGGAGTTTTGGGCATGGTGAAAGGCCCTTTATCAACATGTGATATGTACTATTATTCGTACTCATCTTGTCATTATAGTCATCTCTAAGAGCAAAGGAAAACCAGAACGTCCAGGGGTGCTGGAAGTGCAGTGGTCAGCACTGGAAAGAGGTGTTCTTGGCGTGGGGGGGATTTCTGTCTGGAGTCTGCAGCTGGAACACACCAGGTGCAACAGCAGAGCCAGAGTGATCTGTGCGTGACTGAGCTGCCGTAAACTGGTGCCACCCCCTTCAGCATCCCTGCTGGGCCTGGAAGCAACAGAAAAGCATGAGTTCCGGAGTCAGACAGATTTTGGTTCAAGTCCCAGCCCTCTACCTGCTGGTTGGTTGTCTCGACTGGTGCCTTCTCTCCGAGCCTCAGTCTTCTCCTCTGTAAAATGGGGGTGACAGTCAAAGCTGCCTTATAAGGCTATTTGTTGTAGGATCAGATGTGATTGTTGGCCGGGTGTGGTGGCTTATGCCTGTAATCCCAGCACTTTGGGAGGCCGAGGTAGGTGGATCACTTGAGGGCAGGAGTTCAAGACCAGCCTGGTCAACAGGGTGAAACTCCGTCTCTACTAAAAATACAAAAATTAGCCAGGCATGCTGCTGTGCACCTGTAATCCCAGCTATTTGGGAGGCTGAGGCATGGGAATGGCTTGAACCTGGGAGGCGGAGGTTGCATTGAGCTGAGATCGAGTTTCTGCTCTCCAGCCTGGGTGACAGAGCAAGACTCTTTCTCAAAAAAAAAAAAAAAAAAAAAAAAAAAAAAAGTGAGTGTTACTGGGGAGTGTTAGTGACCAATGAACCACATACACATGCATCCATGAACACAGGCTCCAGGGCCAGGGCCTGTGTGAAATGCCTCCAGAGCGCTCTGGGAGAGCTGGGAGGGGGAGGGCCGGGGACTGTGAGTGGTGCAGGGTGGAGCTGGGGAGACTGGCTCTTCTGTGGCGGTAGTGACCACCATGGTGGTCCTTGGGATGATGGTCTGCTCCAGGTCCCGGGGAGTTGGCCCACGCTGCTGGATTTGGCAGACTGAGCGGTCCTCACAGGCACCCTGGTCACCCTGCTCCCGAAGCAGCCCATATGGCCCAGGCTGGCTGGCCAGACAGCGTCACTTGAAGCTCGTGGTCTGCCTAATGCCAGGGGCCCCTGCTTACCCGGGACTCTCATGCCTGCACACCAGCCCAGCCCTTGGAGGCACCTTCAAGTTTCCTGATGCATTTGGTTTTTCTTATTTGAGAAACCAAAAGGGCGCTGTGGCCCCTGGCCTTCTTTCAGCACACCAAACCCCCTTCTTGGGCTCTTTCTTCAACTTTCAGGTCTTAGCTTTGAGACATTTCCCTTGGAAGTCCTCCCAGATCCCCCAGCCTATTACACCCCCCTTAGCTCCCTGTATTTCCTGCCGTTCTCTCCCGCGCCCCGCTCATGCCTCTTTGCCTCATTGCCAATAGCCACTTTTCTTGCTATAGTGGGAATGACTTACACTCGGCCGACAGCTGGGACTAAAACCAAGGGAGGAAGAGAACACTTCTTGGGGACGTGCTACTGCCAGCCACTACACACATACCTCGTGAATCCTCATCAAATGTTGCCTGTTAGCATGACTACTCCCATTTAGCAGATGAGGAAACTGAGGCTCAGAGAGGGGAACCCAGGTCTGTCTGACTCTGAAATCTGGTCCCCAACCCCTCTGCTTCTGGGACCTTGGCACACTGTGCCCTGAGGCAGGACTCACCCCTCCCTTAATTGTAATTCAACTACTTGTGATATTTTGGTACCAATTAATATTGATTTTACAATTGGTTTACGGAGATGTTGTTTTATTACTAATATATTTAATGTGCAAATCAATAAGAACACTTGCTTGGCCCTCTCCCTGGAAGGTAATAAAATCAAATATCTCAGGGGTAAAATGCTATCCGATCCGTGAATGGCAAAGCAGATGCTTAATGTAATAGTTAAAGACTCGGTCGGGTGCTTGGCAAAGCCAACCGGCTTCCCCCAGCCTTGCTTTCAAGGCTGCCAGTGAGGAGGCTCCCTGAGCTCCCGCTCTGCAGGGGATGTGCACGGAGGCTCCCACCCGCCTTTGATGGAGGGGCTGGGGCTGGGGGACCAGACAGTCTCACTTGAGGGGCCACGTTGCCTTTTGGGAGAAGCCCATCCTCTTTCCTGCTTCTCTCTCCTCCCTCCTTCCTTTCCCTCCCCCCCCCTCCTTCCTTCCCTCCCTCCCTCCTTTCCTTCCTCTTCCATTCTATCATCCCTCTTTGTATATTCATTCCTTCATTTACTTCTTTATCCAGTCATCCATTCTTATATTTTCCCTTCATTCATTCATCCAGTTGTTTGTTCATTAGTTCATTCATTCAATAGTTTGTTATTTTGCTCATTCATTCACTCAGTCATGCAATTGCTCATCCATTCAGTCGTCTGCTGAATCACTTGGCCATTGTTTGTTCATTTATTATCCATTCATTCATTTCCTTAGTCTTTGGTTTGTTGATTTGTTCATTCGTCGTTTTTTTTACTCATGCAATCATCCAGCGGATTTGAACTAAGCACTCACTCTGTGTCAGGTTGGGTACTGGGGACCAGGTGCATGGTCCCTGCCTGCCTCCTGGAGTCCTGGTCAGATGGGGGAGCTGCTTCTCTTTGCTCCCTTGAGTGGCTTGTCCCACCCCCCTTTTGTCTGTCCTCTGTTCAACGGCAAAGACTTAAGCCGAGGATGCACTGTTGTACTCTTGTCCCTTGGGGTTTCCCTGTACTGGGCACCTCTGGAGTTCCCCTCTTCCCTGTGGTGTGTACCTAGGGCTAAGGCATCCAGGTGTCAGCTTGGGGCTGGGGGTAGCTCTGCAGGGGTCACTGCCAGCCAGGGCACCACCTGGGTCCAACTAGTGGCTTTCCAGGCACAGCCAGAGGGGGGCCCCCCGAGACCTCCCAGCCTCCACATGCTGCTGCCTCTGTTTGTGCCCCACACCCGGGTGACTTCCACGCCTCCGACTCTGGGATCCACCCCACTCCAGTGCTGAAACAGGAGCATGGCAAGCCCTCAGTGTGAAGCAAAGTCTGAGTCTGGTGTTGGTCCAGGCAGGTCACTTGTAATGCCCACAGCACTTCTTGAGGGAGGGAGGCATTACTGTCCCCACCTGACAGCTGAGGGAATGGAGGCGCAGAAGAGTGAAGCTACTTGCTCGAGGTCTTGCAGCTTGTGGACATCATAAGTGGGACTTGAATCTGGCTCTGTCTGACCCCGAAGACTGCACTTTCCCCATCATCGAGGCAGGTGGTAGTTGCGAGCACGGACGCTGGAGCCAGATGGCTTGGATTCTAATCCTCACTCCCTGCTGACCAGCTGTGGGACCTCAGGCCAGTTACCTGGCCACCCTGAGCCATGGTATCCTTGTCTGTAGGGGTATCCAATCCTGCAGCTTGGGCCGGGAAAGAGCCGGGCATGCAGTGGGTGATCCTGAGGACCTGGGGAGGCTGGGGAGGACCTGGACCAGCTGCTTGCAAGGAACGAGTCCTTTCTGAGACTCCAGTGGATAGGAGGCTACCACAGGTCTAGACGGCGAGGGGTTTGGGGGTGGGGGTGGGAGTCCAGAGAAGTCCGTGTGCAGCACTCCAGGACAGGAAGGGTCACAACTCCCATCTCTCTTGGGATCCCTCAAAGACTGAGCTCTGCTGGGGACCGGGGATTCAGCCTGGGAGTGGGCATGGAGGAGGGGGAGCTGGATCCAGGCTCCCCGCTGTGATTTATGGGGGAGCTGGTAATGAAGCTGGCTGGCAGTAAATAATCAGACATGAAAATCTTACCATTTAATTAACCAAAAATAAATGACCAAGGGCCCTGGGAAGAGGGGAGTCCTGGCCACCCTGGAGTCAGCTGCAGCTGTGGGCTCAGACTGGAACCACTCACTTGTACATCACCCATTCATTCCCATTGGCACAACCCTTGTAGTTCCAATGGGGTGTTGTCATCCCCATTCCACAGAGGGAGAAGCTGAGGCCCAGAGAGGACAAAGAACAAGCCCAGAGTGTTACAGGAATCAGTAGGTGACCTGGGACCCAGTCCTGTGGCCCCTGAATCCAGGGCTGCAGCCCACAATCCTCCTTCCCACCCAGACTCAGACCTTCTTTGTGTCCGTCCCCCATGTCCTCCTATTGCCCTCTTCCTCCAGGAAGGCCTCCTGGGATGCTGCAGCCCCTGAAGGCCCTCTGAGTGAGCCCGGCAGTGCAGAACTGAGTCCCAAGCACAGTTCCATCTCCTGTGCCTCTCTTCACTATGCTTGGGGGATGGTGGTGGGGGGAGGGGGGTGAATCTTTTCATTTTTAAAGAAGGTATCGACCAGTATATGCTGAACTAATGTTCCCATCTCCACTGACTCCTCCAGTGGGAATGATAGATTCACAGGTCAAAGAGCCGATGGACCCCAGGGACAAACAGGACAGTGTCACTCCTGTTGGCTCAGGAGCTCTATGAAGGAGCCAGCTTCTCCCTTTCTTTTCCTTGTTTTTCAGGAGTCAGTCACTGACTTTGAATCTTTGCTAATTAGCATTCTGTAAAATGGGTACATGCCAGCCAATTAAATAGAGCAAGGAGAGGGGAGCAGGGACGGAGGGGAGGGAGAGCCAGGGTATGTGGCCAGTGGTGTATTTTGTCATTGTGGCCCCTCCCCTCCCTCCCTTCCTCTCTCTCTCTCTCTCTTTCCTTCTTTCTTTTCTTTTTCTTTCTTCTTTCTTTCCCTTCCTTCCTTCCTTCCTTCCTTTCTCTCTCTTTCTTTCTTTCTTTCTTTCTTTCTTTCTTTCTTTCTTTCTTTCTTTCTTTCTTTCTTTCTTTCTCTCTCCCTCTCTTTCT
>NW_012103532.1:2115262-2119683 GCF_000951045.1 Mandrillus leucophaeus
TCTCTCTCTCTCTCTCTCTCTCTCTTTTCTTTCTTTCTCTCTTTCCTTTTTTCTTTTCTTGTTGAGATGGAATCTCCCTCTGTTGCCCAGGCTAGGGTGCAGTGGTGCGGTCTTGGCTCACTGCAACCTCCACCTCCCAGGTTCAAGCAATTCTCCTGCCCCAGTCTCCTGAGTAGCTGGGATTCCAGGTGCCCGCCACCATGCCCAGCTAATTTTTGTATTTTTAGTAGAGACGGAGTTTCACCATGTTGGCCAGGCTGGTCACAAACTCCTTACCTCAAGTGATCTGCCCACCTTGGCCTCCCAAAGTGCTGGGATTACAGTGGGAGCCACCATTTCTGGCCTCTTTTTCTGTTTTTCTTTAAAACTTTTTCTGATGTCTCATTTTGTATTTAAAAGAGTCAACGTTATGGAGCCCTTGGCATGTGCCAGAGGCTGTGCTAAGCGCTGCAGTGATGATCTCATTTGGTTTACACGATAGCTCTGTGGAGTGAGTGTACTTATTCTCTTCATTTTCAAGCTAAGGCCCAGAGAGGGTCAGCGACTGCCCCAAGGACACACAGCTAGTGAGAGGCCGCACTGAGGCTGAAGCCATGTCTGTCTGAACCCAAATCCCTCACTGTTTGCCCTTTCTCTTTGCTGCCTCCCTGTTCATGAGCCAGCAGGGCAGGATCAGGGCAGCCGTGGAAACCTGGGTCTTAGGCCACAGGAAGCGGACAGTGCCTACAGGTCCAAGGAGAATGGCTGGGGCCAGCGGAAGAGACGTAGACTGTGTGGGGGAGTGGGTGTGGACCCACTGCTGGAGCCGGGGCAGGGCCTGGTGGGGGTTATCCACCGTGTTCCAGCTTTGGGGGCAATGGTGGGGTAGCTGGGCACACATACTGGGAAGCAAACGGACCTGGGTTTGCACCGTGGCTCTGCCACTTGCGATCTTGGTGGCCTTGGACAAGTCGCCTCCCACCCTGAAGGACAACAGCGGGCCCTGCCTCTCGGGTGTGGAGGCGACTGTATCATGCAGGTTCGTGCTTGCAGATGTGCCAGTGCGTGCTAAGAGCCCCCAAAATGTGAACTGAGATTCAGAGATAATATATTCAAAATGCCTAGTACAGAACCTGGTACGTATTGGGTACTTAGTAAATGTAGGGATTATTTCTGTTTTGTAAAACACTTATTGGTGTGCATATATTATACATACTGAAGAAAATCTGGAAGAGAAAATGTGAAAATGGCCACAATGATTTTTTTCAGGGCTCCAGGGTTGTTGGTGATGTTATTCTTCTTTGTGATTTCCTGCATTTTCCACCTCTTTAGTGGTGAGAAGGTACCGTTTTTTGCAACTGGAAGGCAAACGCTTTAAAAAGAAAACCGGAAACAACAGAAGCTGCTGTGGCCAGGCCTGCAGGGCTCTCCTCCGCCCCCAGCTGTCAGCGCCCATGCAATGCTTCATTTCCTGGGGGAAGGGGGTCCCTAGAGAGGTGGAGCTGCCCGGGACCCCTGGGTCTCAAACCTTGGGGGTTGGGAGTTCCATCTGAAGTGTTTTATCCCTGGGATCCCTGAGGGATGTCCAGGGCTGGGCTATGACCCTGGGATCCGCCCAACACCTCCTTAGAGCCGGGCACCTCTAGGGAAGCCAGGGCTCCAGTCTCCCCAAACCTCAAAGACGCCCCATGTTTTTCCTTCCCAGTCCAGCACGGCCCTGCTACTCCCTGCCGATTGGCATATGGGATGTGGAGACAATGGAAGCTGAGTGTAACCACTGTTTACAGAAAAAAATGGTACAAGATTTATTTATTGGAAGGTGACTGAGGAATATGAATTCTACACTCCATTTAAAATGCTTTTTATTTCTCTCAGCCTTGGGGCTCAGAGTACATCTAATTTCACCCACAGCTATAATTCTCTACCAAACAGTTCCTGCTGCTCCTCTGGGTCCCCAGGAACCGAGTTAGTTTATGTCTGCCACTGATGAGGCTCAGGCAGGGGCAGTGAGGACCGCTCCGTGCCAGCACACTCTGGAAGCCCTCCCGCCCACTCCACCCCCTGCGTGGACGTTCAGGCTGGGGACTGGTGGGGTGCCCATGGCGCCAGGCCTGGGGGCCTTGAGATAGCCTAGACTTGGGCCAGCGAATGGCCCATATCTCATGCTGGACGTGTTGATTGTTCCAACCTCAGAGCTAACAAACAATTAGTTTGTTAGTGTATTTATCCCGTGAACATTGGAGCCTGTGATTACAAATCCAATATCTGGATTGTGGCAGCATTTGGAGATAAATCTGTGCTCCAGGCCTGGTAGTGTCAGCGGTGGGGGTGGGGGCACCCTGAGGGGGAGGGGTAGTCATCTCAGTGGCCTTGCCTCCCTATCCCTTTCTCTGGCCTGTCTGTCTGCTGGCCTGTTTGTCTGTCTAAATGCATCCATCTGCCTGTGTGACTTCTTGCTAGTCTGCCCACCTGGTACCTGTTCTTCCTCCATAGCAGGCTTTGGAGCTGCAGAAATTAGAAGACCCTGAATCCTCAAGTCGCTCATGGTCCGCTTGCAGAGACAGATGACTTTAATTCTAGGGGGTCAGTGCTGCAACAGAGGGATGGATGGAGAGAACGCCATGGGATCTTCCAGGAGGGCAGGGCCCACCCTGCTCAAAAGGTTCAGCAAGGAGGTTCCAGGGGTCCTGACCAATAGCCACCTGCTCTTTTTTCTTTGGCCTTTAAGCATCCTTCCACAGGGCCCTCCCTTGGCACCCACCCTGTCTCCCCACCATTTAGGTCTTGACCGACCTACATGGGCCCTGGACGCCCCTCCTGACACCCAGCACAACCAGTTGCCCCTTGAGGCAAAATGCAATGCTATTATGGGCACACATCCTCCCCATCCCTCAGCCCCAGCAGGCATGGTCAGACTCCCTTCTCCTGCTGATTCTCTCTTCTTGCACCTTCCCTGATCCTGTGGTCTCTGGATTGTGTCTTCCCAGCTCCCTGATTGTGGGAGGGTTCCATCCTCCCTGATTGTGTCTTCCCAGCTCCTTCGAGCTACCTCTTCCTCTGCTGGCTTCTCACCTGTGGCTGTTCCCCGGGCCCAATTCTGCAACACCCCCGCCTCCCTCCTCCCTCCTCCCTCCTCCTCCGTTCTCCATCCTAGCAAGTCATACTTCCCATGCCTCTTCCGTCATCCTAGCGAGTCCTACATCCCACGTCTCTGCTTCCAGCCCAGAGCTCTCCAGGATCCTGGGTTTTTGGGGCTCTTCTCCCCCTGTGCCCCTGAACTTAGGGTCCAGCCAGCCCTCCGCAACACTGGCTTAACAAGCTGGAACTTGGGAGGGGTCAGTCCTCATTGATGAGTCCTCCTTCACCCCCAGCCAGGACGTCACTGGGCCCGTGCAGCTCTCCTCTCAGAGACACTTGGCACGTCGGCTCTCTCCACTCCTTGGGTCACTGCCTGGGCCAGGCCACCAGCTTCTCTCATGGCTTGTCTGTGCCACCTCCCAGCTGGCCCCTCAGCTTCAAGTGCATCCCCTATAACTCTCCTGCTGCATCTCAGCGTTCCTGAACCTTGGAGTGGGGCAGAGGTTGGTGCAGGCAAAACCTGTGAAATGGGAATGGTAATTCTTGCCCGTAAGGGAGGGATGTTGGCAGGGCTTAGTGCGAGCTCAATGCTGTTAGGACTGACCTATATTTAGCACTTGCTCCGGGTCTAGCCCCGTGCCAGGCAACTTACCTGATGGACTTGCTTGATTTTCACCACAACTTGGTGGAGAAGGTAATGTCACTATCTCCAATTTCACACGTGTGGGAACTAAGACTCAGAGTCAAATGACATGCCCAAGGTCACAGGACTGGAAAGGGTTGAGCTAGGATAGAAATGTAGGTCTGTTTGGCTCCAGGGCCCCACTCTTAACTACTGTCTGTGCTGCCCCAGGAGATGCCCCTTCCAGGGCTGGCCCAGAACCTGGCCCTTAGCAGTGGCTCAGGGCCTGTGACCACTTTTCCTCTGAGGTCCAAGGCCATCTGCGGGCTTGGCAGAGTTCCCTGGGTTTGTGAGAAAGAACTTCAGGGCCTGGACCAGTGCTCAAACTCTCACCCACCAAACTCTTTATATATATAAAATGCACATGCCATAAAATTCATCCCTTTGGCTGGGCCCGGTGGCTCACACCTATAATCCCAGCACTTTGGGAGGCCCAGGCGGGTAGATCACCTGAGGTCAGGAGTTCCAGACCAGCCTGGCCAACATGGCGAAACCCCATCTCTACTAAAAATACAAAAAATTAGCTGGGTGTGGTGGCGGGCGCCTGTAATCCCAGCTACTGGGGAAGCTGAGGCAGGAAAATTGCTTGAACCTGGGAGGCAGAGGTTGCAGTGAGCCAAGATCGCGCCGTTGGACTCCAGCCTGGGCGACAGAGCAAGACTTTGTCTCAAAAAAAAAAAAA
>NW_012103532.1:2119928-2150537 GCF_000951045.1 Mandrillus leucophaeus
CACAGTATTCTGTATGGCTCTTGGCCCTTTTGTTTCACTGACTACTGGGGCTGCCCTCTGGAGGGTGGAGAATGGGCATAATTCTGAGCTCAGATCCTTCTTGTAGGCCCGGACATGCCGGCTCAGAGAGCTGGGGCCTTTCCTGTTTTATAGATGGGAAAATTGAGGACCAGAGGGAGAAGGGCCAGGGCCACCCCACTGATAGAACTAGGATTCGAATCCAGCTCCATTTGCATCCAAATCGTTCCAGGTGTGTGTGTGTGTGTGTGTGTGTGTGTGTGTTGGCAGCAGTTGGCATGGTAAAGGGCCATGCTGTGTGCCCAGTTGCTGAAGGTGGATTTAAGCCAAGCTCAGCAACACATCTGATCCCCCTGATTCATGAGCAGCCTCGTGTGCCGGGACCCTTGGTAGGGCTCTCTGAGCCCATGACTCTTCTCACCATTTACCCCCAAGAACACAGTAATGATGCTCTGTGACCCACTCTGGTCAGGCACTTCCCATTTGTGATCTTACCCAGTCCCCAGAGGAATTCAGTGTGGAAGGACTTGGTCACCTTATTTTATAACGGAGAATACAGCGGCTCCATGAGATTCGGCAATTTGCCAGTGAGGAGCAGAGTTGAGTCTTGAACCCAGCTGTCTCTGATTCCAAATCCTTGCATTTCACCCCCAAACTATTTTGCCTTTCACTTGGCCCAGTAAAACTTACATTTCATGTCAATGGACTCCTCCAACGTGGTTGGTCTATTGTGTCTGACTTCTTTCACTTAGCACAGTGCTCTCGAGGCAAATCCGTGCTGCAGCAGGCACCGGTGCTTCAGTCCTTTCTATTGCCCAGTAATTATCCGCGGCACAGGTACACCACTGTTTGTTTATCCATTCACCGGTCCGTGGACTTTGGGGTTGTTTCCATTTGTTGGTTGCTGAGACCAATTCTGCTAGGAATATTCTACCCATATTTGTACCTGTCTCTTATACACATCTAGATGTGTATAAGAGACAGGGACCAATTCTGCTAGGAATATTCTACCCATATTTGTACTGTGTACAAATACACCAGTGTTTCCAATCCTCTAGACCTGTCTCTTATACACATCTAGATGTGTATAAGAGACAGGTGTGTGTGTGTGTGTGTTGGCAGCAGTTGGCATGGTAAAGGGCCATGCTGTGTGCCCAGTTGCTGAAGGTGGATTTAAGCCAAGCTCAGCAAAGGGGGTGCAGGGCAGCAAGGTGAATCCACTGATATCTGAGTGATATTGTGCCCATCCAGAGAATGAGGAGTAGCTATGGACAAACGGACAACAAGAGTAGCTATGGACAAAACTAGGACATGCCCACTTTAGAGGTTGCATGACGCAGTGTCCCTGGGGAATGGCTCTGTGGGGCCTCCCAGGACAGGCACCCACTGGAGATAAGGGGGTAGTTACATCCTAATGACCCCTCCCTGGAGGAAGAAGTCATGCTGACAGGGCAGCGTGTAAGAGGACACTTAGGGTTTGTCCCTCAGTGACACCAGACAAAAGGAGGAGTCTAGGCCCTTTAAGAGGGATCCAAAAGCTGTGGTCCAAGAAACCCAAACTTGTTCCTTTGCAACTTCCACTGGGGACTGCAGAAGGGTCAGCAGCAAAATCTGAAAGCGAGCAGAGCCATGGGGTCAGTGGGAATCGGAGACTTGGGGCTACCATGCTCCCCTTTGCAGCCATGCTGTCGTGGATGTCACTCTGAGGGAGAGCGGGCCTGCAGGAAGATTCCATGGGAAGAGCTGCCTCACATCCTTTGTGGATGAAGGCCAGGTAGCCGATGGTTCAGAGCTGGTGCACTGGACTCACCCTGCCTGGGTCTAAGCCACTCTGAACCTCTGGATCCTCTTCTGGAAAATGGAGATCATGATAGTCCCTACCTCAAAGGGTTATTGTGAGGACTTGGAGAGGCATCTTGTATGCTAAGGACCCCACAAAGTAAGTGCCTGATTCCTGGGAGTTAAAATAGTGAATATATAGGAATCAGAGGAAAGGGAATGGCTGCGGGGGAGCTGGAGCTGCCTGCATGTCTGAGATGAGCAGAGGACTCTGGTTTGGCTCTGGCCACGGCTGGTTTTGAGCTCAGGCAGGGAGTGAGTAACTCAAAAGCAGGAGTGAAGCAACGCTGGGTCTTCGGTGCTGCCTCCCCAACTTGGTGCCAGCCTCTGATGGGTTTGCATGCTGGGACAATGACGCCGCCACCACCACCACCGCATGCTTCTATAGCCTTTGCTATGTGCCAAGCCCTGTTCTAAGCTCTTTATAATCATCCACTCATTTAATCCTTACAACACCTCCTGAGACAGGTTAGGTTTTATTCCATTTTACAGCTGAGAATATTGGGGCCATGAGTGAGAGATTAATAACTTGTACAAAGGCACATAGCTAGGAAGTAGAAGAACTGGGATATGAATAAGAGCTCTCTGTCTCCTGAATCTGTGCCATTAATGATCACTAGATTTCACTGCTTCTACCTGGCTGTGCTGTCTGGAACTGGGACAATGGGTGGCTAGATCCACTGTGGATTCTGGGGAAGGCTATCGGGGGTGCAGGGACTCTCAGCTAACTTGGCCCAGAAAGAACCCCCATCTCTTTCCTCTTCAATCATCTTTGACAAAGAACTGACTGGCATAAAGTATCCTTTTACTTCTTTTCTGTTGATCTTTGGGATTCTTGGAGTCAAGACCCTTGTTTGGTTCTTTCTATGCCCTTTTCCTAGCATAGTCTTGGGCTTACAGCAGGTGCCAAATCAAGAGTAATTTGTTGCTATTGTTTTGTTATTGGCACAAATTTGGACTCTTAAGGTTAGAATTTGACCTGCCTCCATGAAGTCTTAGAAACATGGCTCTGGAAAATCTCAACCTATATTGAAATGCGTTATAACCCACAAATGAATCATCGGGCCCCAAGGTTTTGGGAGGATGTCTGAGCTCAGGCACTGCAAGCTGGAGATTCCTGCAGAATCTTTCTCACTCTGAGTTAAAAGTACTATTACTGGGTAGAGATCTTGGAAATGAGCCTAAATTTGTCCCTTGCAGATGCCAAGGTGGGGACAACCCTGATGTTTCACAGGAACGATAATGATAATGATCACTGCCATTTATGGGCACTGACCACTTTCCACAGCAGCTCCAGCTGAAGAGGCAGAGTTGGCAAGGCTTCTCCTGGCAACCTGACCAGCATGAGCCCGTTCCAGGCTGTGGGGAGCCAGATCTCAAGACCTTCAGACTCAGATCCAAGGAGGTTTGAGTTGGCCAAGCCCTGCTGAGGGGCAAAGGAGGTTTATGTTGGGCTCCACAGGGGCTGTGGAGAGGAGAGCTCCTGCCAAAAGAGACAGGTGGGAGAATCTCAGTGGCTGAAGAAACAACTTTGAAGGTGAACCTTCTCCCAGTTAGGAGGCAGAGCAATGAAGAGGCTAGGACAAGAGCTTTGGGATTGTTAAAACATACATTCACTCATTCAATAGATATTCATTAAGAGTTCCTTTATTGCTGGCTATAGGCGACAGGGGTGATGACCACAGAAGTTACCAAGACATAATCACTGGCGCTTAGTCTTGACATGTGTGCAAACCCTGCGCCTCCACCTCAAGCTCTGTGAACCTGGGCAGATAAATAACCTCTCATATCAGGATTTTCATCTTCAGAATGGAGACAGCAACAGCACCTACTTCACTGGGTTGTTGGAGAATTAACTGGGATAATGCATGTAAAGGGCTTAGCACAGACTCTGGCCCACAGCCTGTGCCTAGTAAATGTAGGCCAAAGACTTCCTCTTTGGATAATTTCCCAGTCTACTGGGGATGCCAGCCTCAGAGTAGAGTTCTGGGGATGGCCAACCCCAAAGAAATGGAGTTTGAAGATGTCCCTGGGCAAATGAGGATTGGGACTGCCTCAGGACTCCCAACTATATTTCTTTACAAAAGGATTTCTTCAGATGCAGAATTTCCCACTCAATCCATAACTCTGAGCCTCCTGGGGTTGCAGTCTCTAGATAAGTGTCCCGCTGGACGTCCTGGTTAGAATGTGGAAGGGGCGAGTGTGCAGTGTGGGAACGCAGTGAGGGGAAGGAGGAAAGTCCTAGGCAGCACCATGGACAGAAGCATGTTGCTGTCCGTTGTCCTGATCACCTTCGGTGCAGCCTCTCAGCTTGGAGGAGGTCAGAGGGGTGTGGGTTCTCAGGGACTAGAGGGAATGTTTGCGCTCGCTCTCTCTCTCTCTCTCTCTCTCTCTCTCTCTCTCTCTCTCTCTCTCTCTCTCTCTCTCTCTCGTCTGGGCGTGTCTGTGTTAGTGGACTCACATCAGACAGTGATTGACCACAATACTGTGATCTATTCTGGCTCCTCCCTCACTCCTGCAGGTGCCAGGGATCACAAGCCAGGCAGGGTTAGTGAATGATTTGGGGAAAAGTGGCATGGTGGGATGACTGCCCCAGCCTTCCCCCTCTCCATGTTAACAGAACCTGGGAACAGCGATTTCCCACCCTTATAAGAAATGGGGAGAAAAGAATCACAGTAGATGACCTTTTCCAAGATCCAGATTCCTTCACCTGATCCTTACAATGACCTGCGAGGTAGAGACTTGCTTTTCCAATTCTGTGCGTAAGGAAACAGGCACAGAGAGGTTAAGTAGTTTACCCAGCTAGTGAGTGGCAGAACTGGGGTTGAAACTCAGCAGTATGACTCCTCTCTTAGCCTCACAGGGCAGCCCCTCTCAGAGCCAGACTGAAAGAACAGCATGCTGAGGGTTCATCAGCAAGAAGTCCCTGGGTAGGCTTGTGGCCAGGAGTGTACAACACCTTGCAGGCTGTGATGGACACCACTCTACTCTTCCCCTAGAGGGGGAGCCAAAGAGATATGGGGCTCTGTCTGTTCCTCCTCCTCCTCCTCCTCCTCCTCCTCCTCCTTCCCTCCTCCTCCTCCTTCTTCTTCTTCTTCTTCTTCTTCTTCTTCTTCTTCTTCTTCTTCTTCTTCTTCTTCTTCTTCTTCTTCTTCTTCTTCTTCTTCTTCTTCTTCTTCTTCTTCTTCCTCCTCCTCCTCTTCTTTGCCTTGCCTTGGAGCAAATGAGAATTGGCCTGGTGGGGGCTTTCCTCATCTGCCTGGGGGAATCATGATCTATCTGCTGCTTCTGTGTCTGGGGTGTCATGGATAGGCAACATGAATGCTTTAAGCAACAGACTGTAGCTTCTTTATTTCCTGCCTTCTTCTCTCCCCCTGGCCACTTGGGTCCTGGGCTGGGCTCCCTGTTTTGGCTCAAGTTCCTGCTGATGTGTTAGCAGGTGCCCAGGCCAGCCTGGCCTCCTGTGGCTGAGACTCCTTCACTGGGGCTGACAAGTTCCCCGCAGGGCCTGGGGTTTTGGATTGTGTCCCTCTGATCTGTTGCATGTCTGGAGGACACTGGATGCTCCAGCTAGAAAATCCTCAAGATTATCCCCAGGAGAAACTGGGACCTACCCTGGATCACTTCACACATGGGCTCTGGTCTGATCTGGTTTCATCTTAGCCACTCCTGTGCCAGGCCTCCACCCCCGGCTTCCTGTCAGGAGATCCTGTAATCCAGGAAGCTGGGGCCACACAAACAGGATGCCCTCCCTCCCCTTTCCCATGGCCGCCTCTTGCAATGGGGCACAAGGGTTGGTCTTTCCACCTCTTCCTCTAGTGGCTAAACTCAATTTTCAGAAAACCCAAAGGGCTTCATTATCCATTAAGGGGCTGTAGGATGGACCTGGTAGGATGTGTATGTCTGGCTTGATGACTGTGAGAAACGTTTTATATGTGATTATTCTTACATGTGTGAGATGTGTCTCTGTACAGGGCTAAATCTATATGTTCTCTGTATGTGATCGTCTCTCTCTCTCTCTGTCTGTGTGTGTGTGTGAGAGAGAGAGAGAGAAAGAGAGAGAGAGAGAGAGAGAGAGAGAGAGAATGAGAGTGAGAGAGCTGAATTCTAGGGTGAGGCTGTGTGTCATGTCAAGGAATGAGTCTTGCTCTCCCTCCCTCCCCATCTCTCTCCCTTGCAATTTGCATCTTTATGTGCACAATCCTATACCTACTATGCATTTCTCTGAAAACTTGGAGTGTGATGCATTGGGTGTGATTGTGTGTCCTCTGACAAGGTAAGATACATCTATGTCCATGAGTCTTGGCAAGTTTGCATGCATGCCTGTGGGCATACCTGTCATTTCGGTGCCTGTCTGTTTGACTCATGGTATCACGAGGTGCGGATATGCCAGTGTCTATGGGGTCACAATACAGACATCGTGCCAGAAACCAGCCCCTTTCACCCAACCAAGTTCCCGACTTTCCCCCGAATGGCAAAGTTGTTTCTTTGAAATGCTTCCAGCACCTGGCTTAATAGACCTTCCTGTGAGCATATTCCCAGTTCCGCACTGCTCCCCAGTGACTGGGGACCTTTTGTCAAGCACATATGAAATTAAGTGAAATAAAAATCATATTAAAAATTATTACCATCTAACAGCCATTAGTCTGCACACTGCTGTCAGCCTGTGATGGATTCCTCACTTACTTCAATGAATGTTCTAACGACAGTGATAAAATCACTCAGAAAAAATAGAATAAACTGTTAACCCTCTCCCCATCGACACTTGTTTTTCTTTAAGAAAAACACAATAAGGGACCTGGGTGGAGGGGGTTGAGACACATTAGACTGAGAGATGGGCTGAGTACAGAGGCCTGGGTTTCATCCTCTCAGTCTTGGGAGGGGATTTTGCTCCAGACTAGACATGAGCTACAGTTTCTGACCTCTGGGCTGAGATTTGGATTCTTGAGTTAGACGCTGAACTGTTCCCTAGTCTGGTCAAGTAGGGACTAGTTCTTGTATTTTAGACTTGCAGATGTATTGAGCATCAACATCTGATAGAAAACCCCAGGGGAACAATAATGTGTGTCTGAGCTGTGGCAGTGACCGAGGGCTGGGGAGAGTGGTCGGATTAGAAAGATGCTTAAAAGATGGACTTGACAGGACTAGCCAATGGGCTTTATTTGCAGTAGAGAGTGAGGTAGCCCAGACGTTTATTGCTGAAGCTACTAGAAGTTGGAGGACATTATTCACTGAGATAGGGTGAGATGGTCCTTCTTCAGGGAGAAGGAGGAGCCCAGTTTTGAGCTCTTTGAGTTTGGAGAGATGTGGACATCCAGGAGGCTGTGAAGAAAGCTGTTGGGCTCTTGAGCTGAAGCCCCAGAGATGGTTTGGGCTGGAGAGAGATTTGGGCATCCTTGGCACCCAGACAGGGGGAAAGGCCACGGAGTGGATGAGACTATCCAGGGAGGGTGTGGAGAGAGAAGAGTTGCAAAGACAGCACCTGGAGGACAACCAATCATTGTGAAAATCCCAGAAGGAGGCAGAGAAGGGGCAGCTGGGGAGGAGGAAGGAGGACAGGGAGGTGTGATGCCATGGGAGTCACGGAGGGAGGGTGTTTCAAGAAGTGGAGAGTGATCAGCAAAGTGAAATGCTGGAAAAAAATCAGATAGAGCTGAAAAGAATTAGTGGTCACGTGGATATCCTTGGTGTCTGGATTTAGAGGCATGAGAGAAGGGAGAGGGAAGGCAGATGCAGGTATGCACTCACCTGCAGACCCTCTTCACCAAGACAGGGTCCCTGACACAGCATTTGCTCTGGGTAGGATAGCTGAGACTCAGTTTATCCAAACACAAGGGGCTGGGCCTATGGACCTTGCAGCGCCTTATCACTGTGATCTGGGACCCAGGCTCATTTTGTTCCTCTCTGCTGGGCCCTACTTTGGCATAGAAGGACTGGATGTAGAGGCTTCCTGGGATCACTTGGTGACCCTCAGAAGTGAAAGGAGTGAGGGAGGGGCTCCTACCCCAGTCCTCAGGACCTCAAAGTTTCAGAGGTTCTGCTGGTTCCTCTGGAGAGTGAGCTCAGGGTCCCTTGGGTATGGGACAGGGGGCTTTGAGGAAGCTAGCAGTGCATGAGAGATGATGCTGTGAGGTGGGGGGAGGGATCTCTCTCCTCCTGGATGAACTGTGGCCTCTCCTCTCACCCACGAGGCATAGTCCTCAAGCACAGCAGGCTGAGAGGATGGAGTCAGAGAGCCATTGGGAAGCCTCCCCCTCCATCTGTCTTTGTATCTGGAGCTAAATGGCCTTTCAGTTGAGTATCTGTGCACTTCAATTTCATTCTCCTGTCTGCACTTGTGTTCTCCCTGCTCCCCCATGCCGGCGGACACACAGGGTCACCTTATGGACTCTGTTTTCCTGTCATTAGGACAAGCCTAGACTGATTTGTGCCCTTTGGGCCTGGGCACAAATTCCACATTCTTGAGCCTGAGAACGTAAGTGGCCTAGGCTGAGTCAGGTGTTCATTTTTGGTCCAATCAGCTACGGATGGAGTCACATTGGAATAAAAATATTGATGACAAGAACATCATGTGAAAATTATGATGATGGTAATGATAACAGCTAACATTTATTAAGCTCTTAGAATGCACTGTTTTAAGCATTTTGCATGTTTAATTCCTCATCTTCACACAACGCTTGTATGAGATAGGCACTACACTTACCAGCCTCACTCTATAGATGAGGCACAGAGAATTGAAGTAACATGCCCATGGTCACACAGCCAGTGTGTGACTGAGCTGACTTTAAACCCAGTAGTTTGGTCTTAACATGCCCGTGGCTGACCACTGCACAATGCCATCTCTTGAATGTGGCTATCACGCCCACCTGTCTTAGTTTGTTTTCTGCTGCTATAACAGAATACAACAGACTGGGTAATTTATAAAGAAAAGAAATTTATTTGGCTCATGGTTCTAGAGGCCGGGAAGTCCAAGTTCAAGAGGCTGCCTCTGGTGAGGCCTTCTCGCTTCATCATAACATGGCAGGAGCATCACATAGTGAGAAAACACTTATGTGAGAGACAGAGAGAGATAAAGTGGGCTGAACTCCCATCATAACTATCCCACTCCCACAATAATGGCGTTAATCCATTGATGACGGCAGAGCCCCTATGGCCTAATCACCTCTTTTTTTTTTTTTTTTTTGGAGACAGAGTCTCCCCTGTTGCCCAGGCTGGAGTGCAGTGGCGCAATCTCGGCTCACTGCAAGCTCTGCCTCTTGGGTTCACGCCATTCTCCTGCCTCAGCCTCCCAAGTAGCTGGGACTATAGGCGCCCACCACCATGCCCGGCTAATTTTTTGTATTTTTAGTAGAGATGGGGTTTCACCGTGTTAGCCAGGATGGTCTCAATCTCCTGACCTCATGATCTGCCCACCTCGGCCTCCCAAAGTGCTGGGATTACAGACGTGAGCCACCGTGCCCGGCTCTAATCACCTCTTAAAGGCCCCACTTCTAATACTGTTACAATGGCAATTGAATTTCAACTTGAGTTTTGGAGGGGACATTCAAAGCATAGCACCATCCCTAGAAGGAAAACTCTTAGAATATGAGCTGGACAGACACTTCTAGAGTTGTCTGCTATGTTCAAGGTCATAGAGAGTCTGATGTAAAGACCAAAGAGGCCTGGGTGGATGGCAGAAGCAGTCAGCCTCAGGCATTGACCAGGGAATATGGCAAGCTGGGCAGGTGCCAGCCTAAGATCCCAGGAGGAGAGCAGCATGGCCAACTGGGGTGTCAATGAGGGTCAAGCCTGGAGGCTTCAAGTTGAAGCTTATGGTACACCCAGGAATAAGGCATGAGTTTCATGGAGCAGCCATGGCTTCTCAACATTACTCCAGGCATGAAGGACTCTGGATCTGCCACCGGCCTGGGCTCTTACTGGCTTAGGCCTGTGTAGGGTGGAGCCCCAGGAGCAGCTGTGAGAGGCTGGAACCAGCCGGAACTGAGATGAATAGGCAGCCCTGCTCCTGATCCATGCCAAACCCTCCTGGGCATAACCCCATTGTCCATATCTCATCTCAAGTTACTGACATATCCCAGTTTGTGTGTCTTCACAAGTGTCTCCTCCATTCTTTAGGTGTCCAAGACCAAAGTGTCTCTCTTGGCATATCCTGCTCATCCCTGGGGAGGCTGGACACTCATGATGGGCTATGGAGTCAGAAAGGCCTAGACTCAAATTCTGATTCTATAAAGATCAGCTGGGGAAACTTGGGCAAATGTCTTCTGAGCTCCTGCTTGCTCACATATAAAGGAGGGGGGGTGTTGATACCCACTCTTCCACAAGAACACGAGCTCAGATAATGCCTGCCAAGTGCCTGCCACAGGGTAGATGCTCGGTAGGCATAGTTGGTATTATTGAAATTAATCCTTTTGTCTAAAGCTTGAGTCATGCCCTCCCGTTTCCAGAAACACACCTCTTGGAGATTTCTCTGCTCTGTTTGGCTGGTAACTTGTCCAAGGACTGAAGTCTTCTGTGAGATGATGAGCACGAGGCTATGGGAGAAGAAACTGGGGTCCCTTCTAGATGGGGCGGTCACTGCAGAAACAGGCCTGGTGGTCCACAGATGTGCGGCATCAGCCTGTCCCTCCCTGCTCTGTGAGGACCTGCTTCTCCAGCAGCCCTGCACCCAGACAGCCTCCTGGCCTGTGTGCTGCTGCGCCACCCCTCCAATACATATGTGACAGCACCCTGTGCCATCCCCTAGTGAAGAGTGGCTTGCAAGCCCGGGTCCCAGCAAAGGCCGGGACCTTTCTCCATGTTAGGTATCTGATCATGACCCACAGAGCCAGGAAGCCCTCAGCATTCATTGCCTAGGGCTGCCATGACAACTTACTACAAAGTTGGTGGCTTCAGACAGCAGAGAGTTGTCCTCTCACAGTTTTGGGGTCTACACGTCTGAAATCAAGGTGTCAATGGGGCCACCCACCCTCAGAGACTGTGGATACACCTTCTTGGCCTCTTAGCTTCTGGGGCTGGCTGTCAACCCTTGGAGTTCCTTGGCCTGCACTCTGCCTCTGTCATCACCTGGCCTTCTCCCTGTTTGTTTCTCTTTCTTTTGTTTATGATGACATAAACAAATTGGATGAAGGGCCCACCCTATTTCAGTGTGGCCTCATCTTAACTTGATTACCTCTGCAAAGACCCTATTTCCAAATAAGGTCACATTCACAAGTACTGGATTTTAACACTTCAACAGGTGTTTTTGTTTTGTTTTGAGACAGTCTCACTCTGTCGCCCAGGCTGGTCTACAGTGTAATGGCATGATCTCGGCTCACCGCAACCTCTGCCTCCTGGGATCAAGCAATTATTGTGCCTCAGCCTTCCAAGTAGCTGGTGTTACAAGCGTGCACCACCATGCTTGGCTTATTTTTTCTATTTTTCAGTAGAGACGGGGTTCCACTGTGTTGGCCAGGCTGATCTCAAATTCCTGGCCCCAAGTGATCTGCCCACCTCGGCCTCCCAAAGTGCTGGGATTACAGGTGTAAGCCACCACACCTAGCCCAACATGTCTTTTTGGGATACCCAATTCAACACACAGCACCTTCTAAGAGGGTCCCTGAGGCCCTGAGCCTGCCCTGCTGGAGAGGGAGGGAGGGGACTTGGGAGGCACAGTATAAATGAGCAACCTTGGTACCTTGGGAAGCAGGGGCTGGGTCCACATACAGCCTGGGTTAGGAATGCCAGGGAGGGACCACCACCCCAAGAACTATCTCAGCACCGGGACCTGCATCCCATCTCAGGAGTGCTGGTCAGAACCATCAGCCGCAGGGTTGGGATGAAGCTGCCCCTGCTGGCTCAGGAAAGTCACCACACAGGTGTGATGGCCTCACCAAAGACCTTGGCCCAAGTATTTCTGGTGTGTCTCTTGGGGTGATTTTGGGGTACAGTCACTCAAAGGTTGTTCCTAGGACTGGGGCCTCTTGGGTGGTAACTGACTCATTCATTTCTCAGATATTTACTAGATATCCACCATGTGCCAGGAATTGCAACCGGCATAGAGGATGGCCTCATGGAGTAAGTTGTTAATTAAACAATCAGTCCAGGTAAATAGCGATAACCACTATTTAAAAAAAGAAATGCCCAGGCAAGGTGCGGTGGTGCAAGTCTGTAATCCCAGCATTTTAGGAGGCCAAGGTGAGAGGATTGCTTGAGCCCAGGAGTGCGAGACCAACCTGGCCAGCAGAGAGAGAGCTTGTCTCTACAAATAATAAGAAAATTAGCCAGGCATAGAGGTGTGCACCTGGGGTCCCAGCTACTCAGGAGGCTGAGGTGGGAGGATTGCTTGAGCCTGGGAGGTGGAGGATGCAGTGAGCCATGATTGTGCCACTGCATTCCAGCCTGGGTGACAGAGTGAGACCCCGTTTCAAACGAAACGACACAAGGAGCTTAAGTGTATGTAATATCATAGGGAGGCTGGATGCTGATTGCAGGATCAGGGAATTTAGCAGCGATCTGAGAGATTAAGAGAGAACCAGGCTAATGGGCAAGGGAAGATTCGGCCGAGTATTCTCGGTTGGGGGAACCACGTGTGCTGAAGCCGGGAGGCGGGAGGGATCAGAGTTCATTTGAGGAGGAGGGGCTGTGTCCATTAATGGGGATCATCAGGCATCAGGCTGGGTGAGATGGGTCTGAGGGAGCCCTGAGGGTGTGGCCAGGGACCAGTCAGCAGGTCCCCCAGGTGATGGGGACTCTGGCTAGCTTTGGGCCAGTACCACTATCCAAGAAGGGAGGAAGCGCCGAGGCAGGGACTCAGCCTAGTTCCCTTCCTTTCCCTTCAGCAATGCCCACTGAGTCCCTCCTGGGGATCTGAGCTTCTGGCCTTACCAGGGAAGGAAAGGGCACCATTCCCAGTAGGAGGCTTCAGGGCTGGGCAGGGAAACTGAGGCAGAGACCTGGGATGTCAATGGGGCAGACACAGCAGGGAAGGGAAGGGTTCAGGTCATCCCCTTCCACCCATCAAAGTACCTCTGACTCTCAGGGTCCCCAGATCCACCTCCTACCCTATGCAGGGTTGGCTCAGAGCCTTGTGGGGACTGAACTTATAAAGTCCCTGAAGCTGACAGGGACCCTGGATCAGGGATGCACCGTGAGATTGAGAGGTGGGACTGGTGACCTGCTCTGGGAATCTGAGCCATCAGGTTCATCGGGTCCCACAGGGGCTGGTGATCTCAGTGCAGTAAAGGTGCTGAGGACTTGGGCCAGAGACCCAGAGACCAGAATTAAGCTGGTGGGAAAATGCAGGCTGAAGGAGCCTGCAGGAGTGGGCAGAAGAATTGGAGGGATGTGTGCGTGTGTGTGTTCCAGTGTCTGTGTGTCTGTGTAGCAAGAAGATTCAAGGCAGGGGTTTAACGATCGCCTGAGCTCTGGGAGGCCCTGAACTCTGCTGGCTCTCAGGGCTGGGGGGACGCCCCCACTCCCTGGGGAGAAGAGCATGGCTTTTCACCGCCAGTCCTGGAGCTGAGAAGGTGATAACGAAGGGAACCATGGAGTCAGATGGTCTTCATTCTCCCCGACAGTGGAGTGTAGTAGTGTCACATCTGGATTCCACCTGGGTTCCTTCGCTTAGCAGCTGCGTGACCCGGGGCAAGTTCTCGGCCCTTTCTGACAGGTTTTCTCCTCTAGAACATGGGAAGAGTGCCATTTTGTTCCCAGGAGTTGCCATGCCTGGAACAGAGCCTGGAGCCTTCAGTAAATGGTGGGTGAGTGTGCAGGGCGTTTGGGCACTCGCGGGCGTATCTGAAGCACCAGGGTCTGTGTCAGTAGCCTCGAGGGCAAGGGGGACATTATGAAGGGTGGAGGGTGAAGGGCAAGAATATGTCCGTCACCTCCTGGACCTATGGACTCACATCTGAGCCGTGGAGAGGTAGTGTCTGGGCAGGAACTGAGGACCACTTTCGTGGGGACGCTGGTGACTTGGGGCAGTGGCGGAGCTGCTGGGGGCCTAGAGAGAGGTGCTTTCTCCCCGGGCTGCACCCACTCAGCAGCTTCAGCTAATTGAGGGCTGCAGACAACTCAGAAGTCTTTGGTGCCAGGACAGTTGGCAGCCTTGTTGGTATCAGAGGCAAGGGACACAGATTCAAAACGGGAGAACAGGAGAACGCTGTGGGTGGTCTCCATCCTGGGGGAATCCCAGAGCTACCAGGAGGAGGTCCTGTGCTGGTGTGCTTCTGTGGGGGTGGAGGGAGCAAGCCAGGAAAATGTGGGTCACGGCTGTGGAAACGACCCACTGGTGCCCACCACTGTGGAGGTCTGGGGGTCACAGGGTACAGGTATGCATGTTAGGTGGAACCATGCCCTCCTGGTCACTGGTGCCCGAAGAAAAGATGCCAAGATGATGCCTGTGGCACATGTCCACATAGCAGGGCTGGGGCTGGGTGAGGGGAGCGTGGCTCCTTGGACACAAAACATAAAGAGTTTGTTCCTGTCAGGGTGGTGTGAGTACACGGTCAGCACCTGAGGGTGCCTCACGCCCCTCACTTAGTCCCAACACTGACACATTTGCCTTGCCTGTCACTTGGGGACACTGAGTCTCGGACTGAACCCTGTGCAGAATCCGCTGAGCTGATGTTTCCCAGCCAAGGGAGGAAGAGGCACCATCGTCCTTTCCTTTGTAGGTAAAAATGCCCTTCGTCCATTTCTCCACGATTAAGCAAAAATGGGAAATGTATCAGCTGGGTTTCAGGAAAAGTCCAGGGGTAGATTTAGCTATAGGCACAGGTGTATCTAGGGAACTCAGATGATGTTATTTTTTTTTAAAATCACTTTATTTTTATTTAAAAAATGTTTTTTAGAGACAAGGTCTTGTTCTGTCACCAGGCTGGAGTGCAGTGGTGTCATCATGGTTCACTGAAACCTCAAATTCTTAGGTTCAAGCCATCCTCCTGCCTCAGCCTCCGAATAGCTGGTGCCCACCACTGTGTGGACCACAGGTGTGCACCACCACTCCTGGCTCATTTTATTTTTTATAGAGATGGGGTCTTGCTATGTTGTCCAAGCTAGTCTCAAACTCCCAGCCTCAAGCGATTCTCCTGCCTCGGCCTCCCAAAGTGCCAGTATTATAGGTGTGAGCCACTGCACCCTGCCAGATGACACTATGTCTTTTGGACTGAAATTAGAGAACAGTGGTTAAGCACTATGAGCTCTGAAGCCGGACTGCCAGGTTTCAAATCCTGGCTTTGGGCCCCATGGGCTACAGAGGGAGAGTGAGGCTCTTTTTGTTTTGTTCTGTTTTTGTTTTGTTTTGTTTTGTTTTTAAGATGGAGTCTTACTCTGTCACCCAAGCTGGAGTGCAGTGGCGCAATCTTGGCTCACTGCAGCCTCCGCCTCCTGGGCTCAAGCAAGTCTCGTGCCTCAGCCTCCGGAGTAGCTGGGACTACAGGCACGTGCCACCACTCCCAGCTACTTTTTTTGTATTTTAGCAGAGATGGGGTTTCTCCATGTTGCCCAGGGTGGTCTTGAACTCCTGAGCTCAGGCTATCCGCCTGCCTCGGCCTCCCAAAGTGCTGTAATTACAGGTGTGAGCCACTGCGCCCAGCCGGGAGTGTGAAGTTCTTGACCTGCAGATGTTTTAATTCATTCCTGTGTAAAATGGGGACAATGATACTACACAGCTGTGGGGAGCTGTGAGGAGTCCATGTGATGACGCCCGCCAGGCACGGCTCCCCTTGGCCCTCTGCAGATCCACTGAGTATAGGTGACCACTCCCTGGCCCCATCCTTGTGAGAACAGAAGCTTCTTTCTCATTGGCTCCAGGCCTAGGGGTGGGGCCTATGCTGTACGTCCAACTCGGACTTTGTTCTCATTGGCTCCAAGCATAAGGGGTGGGGCCTATGGGCAGATAATGTCGCACGTACCTCCAGGCAGATCCGAGAGCACCCCAGCTTAGCAGTGACAAACTCGGCACTCAGGCGTCGCCTTCAGGATTTTTGATCATCCATGTACTCCTCACATGATTATTAGCACACATGACAAATGAACCTTTTTTTTTTTTTTTAACAAACATTTATTTTAAAAGGAAAATTTACCTCCCATGGGAGACACTATGGTTGTGACAGATTCCAACTGTGGCCTCCGCACCCGCTGTGTGACGTTGGGGTCAGTACCAACCACTCTGAGCCTCAGTTTCCTTCTTTTTTTCGGCAAGAATAATAATGATCTGACCCCATACGATTTCCAAAGATTAGGTGAAATTAAAATACACGAAGCTCAGAACAACACCACGCCTGTTGTAGGTGCTGTGTATGTCTTAGCTATGTTGTCATCATTATTGTTAGTAAGGGAGACACCAGTCTTATTGCTATAGGCGGAGGTAACTATAAAAATAAGTAGAGTGAAAATGCAGCGAGGTTAATAAATTCCATGTCTGCATCCTGCAGAGGGCTCCAAGCCCAGGACCTGCAATCTTTGTTAACAAGGGTAATTGGGGAGGCCAAGGCAGGAGGATCACTTTAGGCCAGGAGTTCAAGACCAGCCCTTACAACACAGTGAAACTCCGTCTCCACAAAAAAAAAAAAAAAAAAAAAAAAAAAATTAGCTGGGCATGGCGGCGTGCACCTGTATTCCCGGCTACCTGGGAGGCTGAGGTGGGAGGATCACTTGAGCCTGGGAGTTCAAGGCTGCAATGAGCTATGATTGTGCCACTGTACCCCTGCCAAGATGACAGAGCGAGGCCCTGTCTCAAAAAAAAAAAAAAAAAAAGGGTGATTTGGGATGTTGATGAGAGGTTGGACAAGCCAGCACCAGAGACTGTCTTCTTTCTTCTTCACTTTCTTCTTCACTTGAGCAGGTCTGCAGACAGTGAAGAGGAACACAACTTCCCCAATAGTAACGCAATGGCGTGTAGGCACCAGCAGCAGCCTGTGGCCTGCCCTCTGGGAGCAGCGTCAAGGCCTGCAAGGAGGACAGAAAGGCATTGTGACCTGCGTTAAGCGCCATTTGCCAGTTATGTGGCCCCAACAGGTTTCTCCACCTCTCTGAGACACAAGTTCCTCCTCTGAAAATGATGTCAACCAGGTGGCCCTGCTAAGGCTTCTGTGAGATGACAGCAGGGAGTCAAGAGCGTAACACAGTCCTGGGCATGCTCCAGGCTCTTGTAGTGAGTCAGGGAGGTTTTTAGGCCACATCTGGGGACAAGACTGCCGGAAAGCCGGGAGAGCTGGGAGGCAGTGGCTGAAGGCGATGTTTAAGGTGTGCTTTGCAGACACCAGTGTGGTTGGGCTTTTCTCCACGAGCCGCTCTGGGTTCGCACATGATTTTTCTGTTTTCAAAGACTGAGAAAGCCGGTGGAGGGGGTCAGGATGCCCCTGACCCTGGTCATGGGAGCCGTGGTGGCCTCTGCACACTGCTGTCATCCAGGGGCCAAGCGGGATCCGGAGGAAGCTGCCTAACGAGCAGCCGCAGTGGCAGAGGTGGCCTGCACGCCGCCACGCTCACTGAGCAGAGCAGTGAGATGTGACCGGGAGGAATGGGGGCCTGCCCGGGCCTCCCTACACGTGCCTACAGCCAATTTGCTGATGACCCCGTGCCAGGCTCTTCACCTCAATGCTCCAGAGTCTGTAAAGTGGGGTGAGGGGTGGGGCCAGCACTATTACCTATGGACCTCAGAAGGTCTAGAAGAGGCAGCTCAGGGCATGAGGGGGACCTGAGGTTCCAGCGTTGGTCTGCTGGGATTCACGGTGTGACTTCAGGCAAGTCTCTCTGTGCCACTCTGGGTATCGGTTCACACCTCGGTTCGGGGGGTGTGGTCTGGGTGATCCCTGCAACCTCAGTCTCTCACGGCTGGGATTCTGCAGGCTGCAGAGAGACCAGCTAATGTGGCAGAGGAAGACTGGGTTGGGGAGAATTCCTGCCTGTGAGGCGCCCCTAAGAAACTTCCTGCCATTTCAAGAGGGCCGAGGTGTGGGTAGGGAAGTGGGGACACAGAGCCTAAACAACTGGGCTTTGGTGTCATTTGCACCTGGTGTGACTCCTGGCTCCATGTGTGCCTCTGTGTGACCCTGGACAAGTGCCTCCTCCTCCCGGAGCTCCAGTCTTCTCATCTGTAAAGTGGGGGTGATGATGGCATGTAGGTCAGTGACATCTGACAGTGTTGGGGATAAATTGCTGAGCACAGCATCAGGCTGGCAGAGGGCTTAGTAAATTACAGGCAATACAAAGACTACTGCTGTGGATTCTCACTGTGTTTTGTGGTTGGTCTTATTGCTTTGTGCAGATTCAGAACCAGGGGTGTGACAACATCCTACAAGGGTGGAAGGCCAGGGCAGGCCAGGGCTCTGGGAGCGGAAGGGTTAAGTCTCCATGGAAACAGGCATGCATTATTTACGTGGCCTAATGAATAAAACATTTATGTGGTAGGCTAATAAATTCCCTCACACAAAGCAAAGTAAGCTATGATTTAAATATTGGCCTCCGCTGGCTGGCTGAGTTATGGAGCCTGCTCCGGGGGACCCTCTTGGCTTTACACCACCATCGGCTGGATGGAGTGGGAGGGGGAGAGAGGAGAGGGAGGAAGAAAGCGGGGTTGGGGGGTGGTGGTGGAGACCTTTCCTAGTAAGCGGCTTTCTGGGCCCTCCTGACCTGAGGCCTGAGTCCCCTGCCGCCCCTGCTGTGGCTCTGTCCGTCCCAGCCCAAAGCTGCTGCACGCCCGGGGGCCTTTTCCCAGAGCTGGAGCTGCAGAGGGAGGATTGGGTGACTGGTGGGACTGGCCCTTGGAAAGCAGAGATGGCCCAAGGTGGGGCACAGCCTTCTAGGATCTCCTGGGGATGGCAACTTCTTTTGGGGAAACAGGCCACACCTCTGGGACTTAAGGGGCTTGGAGATGAGCACTGGGCAGTGGGAACATCTGTCAGGTTTGGGAGCTTATCTGGTCCACCTTGGGGTAGTCTGGGATCAAACAGAGGGACAGCTGGGACTAGCCACGGGCAGCTGAGATGGGGCGTCAGAGGAGGACGTGGTTGCAGAGCCTGGGAGAAGGTAAATTGGGTGTTTGGTGAAAATGGAGCAGCCCCCACCTTGGCCCCACCTGCCCTTGTCATTGTCATCTCCCTGGCTTTATCTCACCACTTCTTCCTTTTTGTTTCTGCCTGTCTGTCTCGCTGTCTTTCGTCTCTCCCTCGTTTGCTCTGTTTCCCCACTTCTTTCTCTGTATCTCTGTCTCCTCTGCTTCCGTCTCTCTCTGACTTTCTTGTTTTCTCTCCCTCTGTTTCTGTCTCTTTCTGTGTATCTCTTTTTCTCTGTCTCTCTCTTTGTGTCTTTGTGTTTTTTTTATTTTTTAATTTTTTTTGTCTCTGTCTCTCTCTATGTCTCCACATCTTCTTCTTGGTCAGGGTCTCTCTGTCTGCCTCTCTCTCTCTCGGAGGATTCTGACATGGCAGGAGGAGGGGTCCACACTCCTGGACTGGGGTGTGAGGCCTCCACAGGGCCCTGAAAAAAGGGTGGTTGTGGAGAAGGAGGGGCTGCCTTGGCGCCTAAAGCGTCGAGCATTTGTCCGAGAGGCATTGAATGTGGCAATGGTGCTGGGGAAGTGGTTCAGGCATCACCCATACCAACACCAGGTGGATAGCACTGGGTCCCCTTAGCCAGAGCCTTCTCTATTCTGGTCCCTGGGAAAGCCTGAAAAGGGAGACGTAAATTTTGAACACGTTCCTCATGCTGGGTGCTGGGTTACGCCCTCCTGGCAACCACCCCAGGAAACCGTCCAAGGCAGCTGTCCTGCCCCAGAGGCCATTAAATCACACGCTGGGCATAGTTCCTCCCTCAGCAGCCACTGGGGCTTCAGTTTCCTGCTGTCACGAGGGCCTGGGGCTACAGCCCTTTAGGGACTGCCTCCCAGGGCAGCCGGCACCCGGCTGCATGGCTGGTGATGCGGCTGCCGCACTGTTCGGGTTATCTATGGCTATGAACCAATTACCCTAAATCAAAATGGCACAAAACAACACTATTGTATTATGTTCATGATTCTGTGGGTCAGGAGCTCAGGCAGGGCCCTGTGGACGTAGCCCCTCTCTGGTCCATTGTATCTGGGACCTCAGCTGGAGATGGCTGGAATGGCCTGACTAGGACCACCTGTCTGGGGTTGTGGGTCTTCTCTGTGTGGCATCTACAAGGGCTGGAGTGTCCGAGGTAGTTGCTTCACTCACATGTCTGGTGCCTGAATAGGCTGGGCAGACATCTCTGTGTCTCTGTTTGCAGCCTCTCCAGGGGGCTAGCTTGGGCTTCCTCAGAACATGGCGGACTCAGTGTATAGAGTTAGATTCCCTGCATGACTCTGACTCCCCTGGAGCAAGGATTTCGTTAGGAACTGCTGGTCCTCTTAAATCCTAGGTCTGGGATTGGCCAGGCATCACATCTGACGTATTCTATTGGCCAAAGCTGTTTCACACCAACCGAGATTCCAAGGGGGTGGAAGAACCGACCCCCAACTCTTGATGGGAGAATGGCGTACATACATGTTCAGTGAGGGAGGAGTCAGTGACAGCACTGGAGGCAAGGAACCACATCAAGCCAATGGTGCGGTACAAGGGAAAGCCTCTCCCCTTCTCCCAGGCAGGAGTAAGGCATAAACTTGCAGGCCAGACTTTAGGGCTCATGTTCCAGTCTGACCCTCACTAGCTACGTGGCCTCAGCAAATGATTCCACTACCTGTGCTCTGTTCTAACTTCCATGAAATGGGGATCACAAGACTGTCTGCCCAAGAGTATGTGGAGGGCTATGTGAGCTGGTGAGTATAATACCCCCGCTGTCTCCAGTGTTAGCTATTCTTCTCTGGCTTTCCCCACCCCTAGAGGCCAACCAAGTCCTGTAATGACTCACATGGTCTCTCCTGGGTCCTCTTGCCCTTCCAAGTCCTGGTGTGTTGCATTCTCCTGCCTCTCTCAACTCCCAGGACTGTGCAATATCATCACCCGTGAAGCTTTCGAAGAATGAGGAATGTGGTTGCCACCATGTGGGAGGGGGTAGGCCATCCTTTCTGTCCTCATTGTAGACCCCAGGGCAGTGCCACCTTCTGGAACCTGCCATAGCAGATGATGCTGTGCCCTGGAGCAGTGACCTCATCCTGGAGGCAGTGGCCAGGCGGGCAATGGAGGAGGCATGATACAGACTCCTCCTGTGCACAGGGAGGTAAGGAGGCTGAAATTCCAAGAGAACTGCCTCGCACACAGTGGGGGCACCCCTGCAGGCTCACATTTGAGGCAGGCAAGCCTAGTGGTCAGGCCTGTGGATGTTGGAACCAGCCTGCCCAGGTTCTGCTCCGGCTCTGCCACTTCTTGGCTTTGCAGCCTTAGACAAGTTTTTTCACCATTCTGCACCTCTCTTCCTCTTCTGCAAGATGAGATGTTAAGGGTGTCTACCTCTGGGGGCTACTGTGAGAATTAAATTAGTTAATGTTTGTAAAATGCTAATAGAGTGCCTGATGTACATCACACATGTGTTCTCTGTTAGCACTCTGGTGTGCACTTATTGTGTTGTCTGGGATCCTACAATGACAGGTGGGTGCTCAGTGACATTCTAACTAGGAATTTGTGTTAACAGGGCCACATCTGTCCTTAGAGTGATGGCACCTGAGATGTTTGGGCCTCTTTTTTCTTTTATGAGATAGAGTCTTGCTCTGTTGCCCAGGCTGGAGTGCAGTGGTGTGATCATGGCTTACTACAACCTCCACCTCCCAGGCTCAACCCAAATGTGTGACCATTGGTGGCATAATCACAAAAAGAGCAACTATCCCAAGTGACTTTAAAATATAGGAATCTGGCTTTACATTACTAGTGGGGTATACACTAAGGATAAAAAAAACCCTAAGCTAATTTCCATAATCACATTGTTGATGAAGTGTTGATCCTGTCATTCTAAGACTGTGGTGTGCACAGAGTGAAATTAAATAAATGAGTAATTGTGTTAGTGTCATTGAGGACTAGGATTTTTTGCATGGAAAAAGGATATACAGATATAAGTTCTATAAAGTTAAATAAAAACTCTGAATTTGAGTTGGAAGTAGTATCAATTCATAATGTATTTTACCTAAACATTTTTAAAGAGAAGACACATTGCCTATCTCTGCCTACTGAAAAGCAGTAAAAACAGTGAACAATCCAGTAGCAGTGAGCACTCCTAGTACTCGAATTATGGTTTCTAAATACAATTTTTCCCCTAGAAGCCAGGATTCCTTGGAGAAATGACTGATTTGAGATCTAAGGTAGGAAATGTACAAGGTAAGCCTGGAATGTCTTGTCTTTCTAGAAAGCAAAGGTATATCAAAGACTTCCAAGATTGTAGATACAAAGACTCGGAAGCAAACCTGAAAAAGGGTCCATGGCTAATGACGGGGCAATTGGAACACAAGGATAACAGCTGCAATGGATTAAAGCGCATCAAATATGTTTAAATCCGTGAGTTCACAATGATACTAAACCAAACCAAACCAAACCAATCCTCATAGGTCATCTTTGGAGGATGTTCAAGAGCCATTGGATTATTTTGAAAACAGGTAAATATAGAGAAAAAATAAAGTGCTCATGCTGCTATTAACATGAACTTTACTTCAGGTTACCAATTAATTGACGATGGGAAAATTCTCTTTATAGATGTTATCCAGCCAATAAATGAGGAGGGAGTTACAAATTAGAATATAACTGTTTTGCAATCTCTAATGAAATAAACAATCTAGGCAATGAACTTCAAACATCCCTAAAAGAAAATAAAGGCAACTGGGCATGGTGGTTCACGGCTGTAATCCTAGCACTTTGAGAGGCCAAGACAGGAGGATTGCTTGATCCCAGGAGTTTGAGACCAGCCTGGGCACATAGTGAGATCCCGTCTCTACAAAAAATACAAAAATTAGCTGGGCTTGGTGGTGTGGGCCTGTAGCCCCACCTACTCAGGAGGCTGAGATGGGAGGATCACCTGAGCCTGGGAGGTCAAGGCTGTGGTGAGCCATGATCATGCCACCACACTCCATCCTGGGTGACAAGAGATCCTGTTTCAAAAAAAGACAGGAAAAGAAAAGATAACCAGACATTATCTCTTGATGAAAGTGTGCAACAGCACTTACAGAGTAGTGCTGAAAAAATAATAACATAAAATCTGACCAAGACCCTAGATCAACTACCAACTTATAGGAAATATAGTGGATGGAGGAACATCCTGAAAAATACCATGGGGATGCAATTGGCAAAATCCAGACTAGTGGATATTCTACAGGACAAATGATCTGGTTTCTTCAATAAAACATTCAAAGAAAACAGAAGCATGGAGCAGAATATATAAATTAAAAGAGATCATACCTATTAATTACAACTTTGCAAATGGACTTTATTTGGATTTTACTTTTTTTTGTTTTTGTTTTTGAGACAGGGTCTGGCTTTGTTATCCAGGATGGAGTGCAGTGGCACAATCACAGCTCACTGCAGCCTCGACCTCCTAGATTCAAGCAATCCTCCCATTTCAGCCTCCCAAGTAGCTGGGACTATAGGTGCACACCACCACACTAAAATAATTTTTGTACGAATTATACAAAATAATACAAAATTATACAAAATACAAAATAAATATTGTCTTTTTCATAGAGATGGGGTTTCACCATGTTACCTAGGCTAGTCTTGAATTTCTGAGCTCAAACAATCCATCCGCCTTGGCCTCCCAAAGTGTCGGGATTACAGGCATGAGCCACTGTGGCTGGACTATTTGGATTTTAATTTAAAAAACAACTGTAAGAAACAATTACAGGACAATTTGGTGAATATAAACTTTAACTGGATTTTATGACAAGAAAGAATTATTATTAATTTTTTTGGTATGATAATGGCATTTTGAGATTTTTAAAGAATTTTGTAGAGATACACCTGAAATAACAAATGAATTGATGGAAGCCTGATATTTGATTCAAAATTATCTAGGAACCAGGAGCGGAAGTTGTAGTTAGAAATGAGATTGCTTGTGAATTGAGGATTGTTGAGGCTGGGTGATGGGTAGATGGGGCTGATTAAATTGCGTTCTCTATTTTTGTATGATTTCGAACAGTAAAATTTTCTCTGATAAAAATAGAAGTTTTAAGTTTTAAATAACGAACTTGAGTTAAAGTATAAAAAAAAATTAAAAAACAGAACAAGTCAGTAACTCCTGCTCCCTGATATTGCAACTTGACAGGGAATATTTGGGATGCCTAGGCTGTCCCCTCTGCCTTCCAATTTTCTAATGAAAGGACTTTATACATTTCCAAGGATCTTGATATTTATTTATTTATTTATTTATAGACAGAGTCTTGCTCTGTCGCCCAGGCTGGAGTGCAGTGGCAAGATCTCGGCTCACTGCAATCTCTGCCTCCCAGATTCAAGTGATTCTCCTGCCTCACCCTCCCGAGTAGCTGGGATTACAGGCGCATGCCACCACACCTGGCTAATTTGTGTATTTTTAGTAGAGATGGGGTTTTGCCATGTTGGCCAGGCTGGTCTCGAACTCCTGACCTCAAATGATCCACCTGCCTCAGCCTCCCTAAGTGCTGGCATTACGGGTGTGAGCCACCCGCCTGGCCATTCATTGTTTTCTTTACTGACCACCCACCTGTTCCAGGTAGACACTACCCTGCTGAGATACTTTCCAGTAACTTTTCTAAGCTTCCAGTAAGCTCCTATTGAACCAAGTGTGAGGAGTTCTATGGAAATGACCTGCATTTGCAGAGACTTACTCTACACCAGGCACTTTTCTGAGCACCAGCTCTGCTTTTGTCCTCACTACCTCCCAGGGAACAGATTGGGAAGCAGAGCCTTTGGAAGGGTCAGCAGTCGGCATAGGTACCACAGGAAAGTAAAAAGATGAGCTGGGATTTGAACTGAGGTCTAGTTACACCGATAGCCATCCTCATAACCACAATCCTGCCCCAGGCGTGGAGCAGAAAGTTTGGGTTCCCATTGCAGGGTGTGTGTGCACGTGTACATGTGTGGTGTATGAACGGGGTGGAGACTTTTAAGTTAAAGGCACTGGGTGGTGAGTGTGGCCAACTCTGGAAACCATAGGGCCATAGTCAAGACCCTGGGAGAGAAGGGGAGACCAGGAGCCAGGCAAAGAAGCTGGCTTGGAGTCCAGATGGAGTGCCCCATAAGAACCAGGAGCCTCCCGGGAGTCTGTGGACTTAGAAACCCAAAGTTAAGAAGGCTGTGGTCAAGAGTGGATGGATCTGGCTATCAGGTGACTCTAAGAGTAGGGACCAGGCTGCTCGGTGAGAGGGGCAGCTCAGGGCATGTGTGGAGTGAGACGCGGGAAAGAGGCTCTGCGTGAGGTCCAGAACTCTATGCACTGGCTGGGCACTGCTTGTCAGGGCTGAGTTGCCCACTCAAGCCCCCAGGTCTTTTTTTTTTTAGACAAATTCGTACTCTGTCACCCAGGCTGGAGTGCAGAGGCATGATCTCAGCTCATTGCAATCTCTGCCTCCTGGGTTCAAGCCATTCTCATGCTTCAGCCTCCGGGATAGCTGGGATTACAGGTGTGTGCCACCGTGCCTAGCTAATTTTTTCTATTTTATTAGAGACAGAGTTTCACTACATTGACCAGGCTAGTCTTGAACTCCTGGCCTCGAGTGATCTGCCCATCTTGGCTTCCCAGAGTGTGAGATTACAGGCATGAGCCACTGTGCCTGGCCTCAAGCCCCCAGGTTCAAAAAGTGGTTTGGACACAGAGATTGCTTCTGGTTTCAGAGGGTCCCTCCCTGCATCTCCGCATCCTCAAATCTCAGGCTCATCTTGCTAGAAGTGGGCAATGCTGGGCTCAGAAGGCACCATATTGAGGGATGGAATGAGTTGAAATGGAAATGATTACATTCAACTGCATTTTTGACAAAAGACAAAAACCAAGAAAGTTTTAGGTATTCATTGAGAATATCTCTCTCTTGAGGCCAAGGATCACGGTGGACCTTCCAATGGCTGTGTCCTGGGGTTCACTTCTCCGTCCGATGCCTCGTTTTTAGGAATCCTTGACTTTCTTCTCCTGGACCCCAGTACTCTCTTCAAAGTGGGTTTCCACTTTGAAGCCCCTTCTGCCTGCTCTGTCCTCTGAGGTCTCTCTCCCAGGATGGGCCATCTTGCCTCCAGCTGTCTCTTTCTTAGTTGCTCTAGCTGCTAGACTGTTTTCACCTTGAAGGGTTTATTTGTTGATCTTTGTGGAGTCCTGAAGGTTCCAGAATGCTCCGCATTCCTGTCACTGTCTGAGGTGGCCCTCAGACTCATGCCCTGTCTGTACTTCCTGAGGGAGGAGCCTAGCAAACCACCTCCCTCCTGTGTCCCTGCCCTTTCTCAGCCTGCTCTGACACTTCATCCAGGAAAACTTCTCTGCCTGTGTCAGCAAATTGTTTGACACAGGGCACGGCGCTCTGAGGATCAGCAAGAGTGAGGCTGGGCCAAGAAGCCGCCTGACTCCAGCCCCTGTCTCCATGGTCCAGAGACCCATTCTGTGAGAGTTTCTCTGCAAAGATGGCCGCCAACAACACCTCCCATCCCTGCATGCACACGCCTTCCTCCCTTCAACAGGTGGGGTCTTTTTCCCCGTATCCTTGAATCTGGGCTGCCTGACTTGATTTGACCAATGGAATGTGGCAGGAGGGATGTTTTGAGATTACTGAGCTCAGACCTGAAGGGGCCTTGTAGCTTCCGCATCAACTCAGAGGAAAACAAATTGCCGTGTAAATCAGTCCAGTCACCTTGTGGGAGGAGCGGCCACGTGGAGAGAGAGGCCAGGAGAGTGAAAACTGAGGCTCCAGCCAACATCATAGGTAAAGGGACCCAGTTGTCTCGGGCAGCACACAGGCATTCGAACCATGCCAGCTGCATCTGTGTGAGAGAGGCCAGCCTGGACCCTTGAGCCCCTGTCAAGCCACCCGAGTGAATACCACATGGAACAGGGATGACCCATCCCCGTGGCCTGCAGAATCATAACAGATAGGATTGTTTGTTTTAAGCTACTAAGTTTTGGGGTGCTTTGTGATGCAGCAATAGATTGTTGAGCAACACAGACTTTCTCCCATGTCTCTAGACTTCTCAGGGGTTAGGTTGTCCTAATGAGTTGAGGTCAGAGGTCATTTGGCCAGCCCCTGGGACCTGGGGGAGGCAGAGAGAAACCAGGGTTTTCAGGAGACTGTGTAGCTAAGAAGGACATGAGCTGTGGTGACAAGTCACACCCAGCTTCCTGGATCTGCCACTTACCAGCTGCGTGACCTAGGGCCTCACTGAGTTTCTCTCCACATCGGAAAGTGGAGATAATAATTCTATCTTCTAGAGCTTCATTCTCCCCCAGTACTTTTTACAGTGATGGAACTGTTCTATATCTGTGCTGTCAAATTCAGCAGACACTGGCCACATGAGGCTATTGAGCGCTTGAAACGTGGTGGGTGGGAACTGAGAGTCTACGTATGTGTAAAGGGAACATGTGTATGAAAAAAAAATGTTAAATACCTGGTCAACACGTTTAATATTGAGTCCATATTGAGATGATATTTTTGTGTTATTGGGCTACATACAATATATTATTAAAAGTAATTTTACCTATTTTTACATTTTTAAAGCTATATATGTGGCCCACATTATATTTCTATTGGACAACGTTGCTACAGTCTTGAAAAGATGAAATAATGCGTGTAAAGTGCCTCACACAGCGCCTGGCACACGAGAAGTCCTTAGTGAACAGTGGCTGTTACTTTCATATATATTGTCTTGGCGTAGGTGGTGGCCAGAGCTCAGATTTAGCAGGGTGGTGTCTGGGTTCCTGCTATAAGGGACAGAGGAAAGGAAATAACATTCCCTGAAGCCCTAACTATGCGTGGGTGACCATGAAGGGCCTTACTCAGGCTGGGCCACCAAATCTTCACAATGGCCCATGGAGGAGCTATTTCTCTCCTCATTGGACAGATGGGGGAAACCGAGGCTCAGAAAAGGGACATGACTTGCCCAAGTGCATATAGCTGGTTTTGTAATAGATCAAGAGTTCTTGACTCTGGGGAAAGCAGTTCTGGCACAGTACCTCAGTTTCCCCTGGAGGTCAAGTCCAGGCCCAGGACACCTCTCCACCTCCTCCTCTTCCTCTTCCTCTTACCCTCCCCCTACCCATCTGCTCCATCTCCTCTCTGAAATCCGTGGCCTCAGCCTGTCTCCTGTCTCCTTCCCTCCCTTCCAGCCCAGACTTCCAAAGGAACAAATGTGTTTCTTTAAGTGTAAATGGACTCTTTCCCACAAAGACGCCGCTATGTTGTTTCATACATTCTTTTTAACTTCATCAAACAAACTACAGCTCTCTGGCGCTAATGTCAATCTCCACAGCTCATTGGGTTTTTAAAAATAGTGGAGATGCAGCTCTCATCGCCCAGCTTCAGTGAGGAAGGCAGTACTCTAGCCAGCGAGAGGAACCCTTCGCTTCTCACCCCAGAAAGAGCCATAAAACACGCTCAGTGCCGGAGCACGCGCCCATTTGACAAAGACAATTTGATTTGTCCGCGGCTTCTAAAATATTCATCCCGCTTTGATGGACTATCGTTTTATAAATATAGATTATCATTAACCGACACCGGCGGTGCGCTGCTGGTCGACCCAGCGCCACGCCACTGGTTCGGGATGAAGACGTCTAATAAAAAAAATCATTATCTCTGTCTGCAAACCTTGATCTGTATCGTCTGCCTCATTTGCAGTGCAAGGGTCAGTAACTCACGCTAACTGCATCTGTTTGTGCGTTTCACGGCCTGGCCACCCCTGCTGGGGAGATTGACAGAATACTTCTCGAGTTCGGACCTGGGGTAAGAAATGGGGTAATTGGGGGAGGGGGAGAAAAGAAGGCTCAAGGGCTCTGCTGGGAACCCGTTGAGAGGACTGGAAGAATGTATTTCCAGAGAGGCAATGGAGTGCAGTGGGCATGGATGTGCATTTTGGAATGTGTCAGACCCCGCCCCACTACTCACTGGCTATGAGACCTTAAGTAGCTAAACTCTCTGTGCCTCAGTTTTCTCATCTGTTATATGGGAATCATAATCACACCTATCTCATGGGCACAAGACCATGCCCATGAAGTATTTAGCACATGACCTGACACTTAAGCACCCAGTAAACGTTAGTTGCAATGATGATGAGGATAATGATGGTGGTGGTGGTGGTAATTGCTGTTTGCTTTAACCTTGAGCCATTTAACAAATTGCTTCACTTCCGTGAGCCTCCAGTTCTTCATGGGTAGAACATTCTCAATAATATCTACCTCCAATGGCTTTAAAGATCCAATGAGCCAATGCATTCGAAGAGTTTAGCACAATGAATGGTACACTCTAAGTGTCTATGAGGGCCATTTTGTTTCGTCTTGGTGGCAGCTAGAAAGAGAAAGCAGTGAAGGAACTATCCTGGAGAGCCATGGCCCCACGTCCTTACTCCTTGAGGACTCAGAATACAGAGCCGGTGACCCTGGAGACAAGGTGGCTCAGGGTCTCATGTTGAGATGAACTCAGCTCTGTTCTATAAGGGTCTGTTATTCCTCCATGTCACCCCCTCCTCCCAGCATCCTGGGTCTTAGTGGGACCTGAAAAAGACGTGGAGGGGGGGCAGGTGGATTTATTAGACACAGCCCCACATTCCCCAATGTGCTGTGCTGCCAGGGAGTGAAACCCAACGTAGAATAAAAGACTTGCCTCACGTTGGAGACAAAACCTTGTCTGCAGCATTTCCTCTACTGTTTGAAAGAAATGTACAACCAGATATTGGGGGAAAGGCAATTGCAGAGAAATCTACAATAGAAGGTGGCCTGAGGGAGAAGGAATATAACAGGGCAAGTGTGGAGTTGAGGGCAGAGAGCAAACCTTTCTTCATCCTGAACAGGAGTGGAATGAGACAGGGTGAAATAAACTCTTGGACTCAAGCTCCAGCCATGGCCCTAGGTGAGGCGGGTGGCCTAGAACCTCCCAGGGGAGCATGGCATCAAGTCCTTTGCTGCTCCTGGAAGCAGGCAGGCATGCCTTGTGTCGAGGCTTCATCCTGCTGGGGAGACAGCCTGGGGGCACTCAGCCCCAAAGTTTATTTAAGTGAAAAAACCCATCCGGGAGACAAGAAGGAGTGTTACACTACTGTCAAGTTTTAGACGTCGCCATCAAGCAAAAAAAATTACATCCCGTCCTGACGAGCGACTAATCAAGGCATGGCAAACGGTCCTGCAATAAATTACTCCGGCGCGAAATAAACCACACAAACAGACCGATGATAATAAATGTAAATTATTTCTCTGAAGAAATTTTCTTGGTATATGAGTAATACGAACCATCAGGAAGGCGTCTTCCTTAACATTAATTACAGAAAATGACAAGTGAGCTGATGACTGGGAAGGCTCATTATCTGAGAACATATTCACAACTTTGCAATTTGCGCGAGATGTACTCCGGCTAAATTAATCTCCCTTCTTTGCATGAGCCTCTTCTAATTTTCATGTTATTAACAGGTTTGCAGTATCAGTCAGTGCTTGTCACTCTAATCAGGTTTCAGCATGTTCGCAAAAGCGAAGCGTCATTTATAAGGATAAGCCCTCATAATGGTGCTTGCTTTCATGTGGAGAATTCTACAAGGCTGCTTTTAATAAGGTACTTTAATCATCTCCTTTGCTCAACTTTTGGCCCCACTGTTCCTTTATGAAGAGTCATTAAAAGACTTTGAAGTTCATCAAGGAGGAAAAATTCATGACATTGTTCGGATGAGGTTGGGGATGGTTCCAAGG
>NW_012103532.1:2151367-2154481 GCF_000951045.1 Mandrillus leucophaeus
CCATCCTCCTTCCAGCTACTGAATGAGGGAGAGGGTGGTCTTGTGTCCCTAGTCGACATCGTTATCATCAGAGCTTGCAAGGGAATAGCCTTCCTGTTCCTATGAGTGTTTTTCCTTCCTGCAGGCTTTGGCTGGTTATGGGTGGCCTAGGTAGGCTCTGTCTTGGTTGGGCTAAGGTCGGAGCACTTCTATGGATGAACTTTCTGCCCAAATTGCATTGGCCAGTCTTCTCTGGGACCTGCTCCTGAGCATATTGATGCTACTTCGCCCCACCCCTGGCCATAGCTGATCTGACTGCATCTTAGCAAGTTGGAGTCTCCCTTTGAATTTCTGGAATTGGACTAAGGGAAGGTCAGATAGTGTTGGAGGATACCTGGATCTATGACATGGACACTCAAAGGTAAGAGTGGGGCATCCATCTTCTCCCATGGGACCTGGAGAAGCACGCAGGCTGCTGTGCAGAGGGGAGGAGGACAAACAGAGACACGAGGCAGAGAAAACCTCGTGCCTGATTCCAGTTTCTTCTAGAAACCCTTGCATTCTACGTGTATCCCTAGATCTTAAAAATGTATTTCTTTTTCCCACTAAAGTTTACTTGGATGAGTTTCTGTGACCCTCAACCAAAAAGGCCTAACCAACACAGCTTCCTTGCACAGGGGATGCAACAGTCTGAGCAGGTCCTCACATCTAACATCAAGCAGGGTGGAGCTGGTGGCTTGTTAAGGGGGGCCTGGGACATCTCTGGGGCTGATGGCTATCCAGGCCCTCAGGCTAGAGCTGAGGGGAAAGACCCCACTGAGTCTGAGAGGTTGACCCTCACTGTGCAGGGGTTTGTCCTGGAAGAATACGAAATGCAGCTGATGAAGCTGGCTCTGGGGTCCAGGGAGTGGGAGGAAGGACCCTGCAGCAGCTGATGGGTTTAGTTTAGTGCCAGAAAGCTGATCTTCAGAAATTTGGTTCTTTCCAGACTTCCTGCAACCTGTGTTTATTTCTCAGTCATTGTGTCTCTAAATCTCTTTAGAGACACCAGTCTGGCTCAGTCCTGTTGTGGGGACTAAGGGAGAGGTGAAGCCTCACAGGACCAGGACTCTGAAGGAGAGACACTGCCCACCATGGTGGTAATGGACCTAGAGAAGGGACCTTGAGAACAAAGCATGGCCATTTGATCCAGCGCCCCTCCCAACTAGGAGAGTCCTGCTAGTTCATCCCCATCTATGCTTGGGAGGGCTCTGTGCTTTAATGAATTCCCCTTCCCCAACTTACCCAACAGACCCAAGGCCATTAGGGTTAGTTTAAACAGTCAGCAGAATGAGGTGTCTGGGTTCAATTTAGTAAGTAATGATAGGTCACCTCCAAGGTTGAGTGGCAAAACTGCATTTCACTCTAATTCATCCATCTGTACTCTCTTCAGAGTGGCAACCACACCTTCATAGCTGGCGACCATGGTGGAGAAAGGAACCCCGGGAACACAGCGTGAGCCTGTTCTGCAGATGGAGCTGCCCTGGCTCCAACCGCAGAATGGGTTCATGAGGAGTAGAGCAGAGAGTCTTCCCTGTTTATCTGCCCAGACCCTTGGCAGTTGGGCTTGCAAAGTCCTCCCTCGAGGATCTTCCTCTCTGAACTCTGAACCCTGGCCTGAATAGGACAGGGGTCCCCAGAAGGGGGTCTAGAGAAAGCCCCAGGAGCAGTGTGGGATTTGGGGATGAGGAGTGGCAGGCCTGAGCCCCAGGGTGGGCTGAGACATTGTCCCTCTTCACCTGACACTTCAGACCTGATTAGGACTTACACAGGCCCTGAGCACTAAACAGTGTGGAGGGAGGGTGTGCCGCATACAGGATGCAAACCAAAAGCAATGCTAACCCATAAGATGAGTGTTGGAAGTCCACTCAACTCTGATTTTTCCCATAATGGCTGATTTATTTAGTTGTATTAATAATTCTTTCATTTTTTTCCCTCTTCATCTTAAAGCCTCTTTGCTGGGGTGGACCTCCCAGCCTGGGCTCACTCTGCCTGTCTGGAGCATGGGGTCCCACGTGGATCTGTGGGCCTGTGTGTGCCTGTGTCCACACGGGATCATGGGCTTGAGTCTCTGTGTGGACAGAAAACCAGCTGGGAGTGGCCAGAGATCTCCTGGGATAAAATACACACACTCTTTCTCTTGGGCTCAAGGGGAGGGCCTGGGCAGGGCAGCAACTAAAGCACAGCCAGGCAGCTTAGGTGGTGATATGGTTTGGCTCTGTGTCCCCACCCAAATCTCATCTTGACTTGTACTCCCATAATTCCCATGGTTGTGGGAGGGACCTAGTGGGAGATAATTGAATCATGGGGGCGGTTTCCCCCCATGCTGTTATGATAGTGAATAAGTCTCATGAAATCTGATGGTTTTATAAGGGATTTCTGCTTTTGCTTCTTCCTCATTCTCTCTTGTCTGCCGCCATGTAAGACATGCCTTTCACCTTCTGCCGTGATTGTGAGGCCTCCCCAGCCACGTGGAACTGAGTTCATTAAGCCTCTTTTTGCTTGTGAATTACCAAGTCTCGGGTATGTCTTTATCAATGGCATGGAAATGGATTAATACAGGTTGCCAAGGCAGACTGACATCCAACAGCACAATCTGACCCGACTGGTGAGTAGGCAGCAGCTCATGGTGGCAGGACTTTCTCCAGACCCCCTTCTGGGCACCATTGTCTTATTCAGGCCAGGGTTCAGAGTTCAGAGAGGAAGATCCTCAGGGGAGGACTTGGCAAGCCCAGTTTCGAGGGGTCTGGGCAGACAAACAGGGAAGATTCTCTGCTCTACTCCTCAACCCCTGGGGTCCTTGCTTACCTCTCTGGCCCCTGCTCAGATGGTCACAAGTAGGGATGAGACATAAAAACGGTTGTCCCAGGGATTCAAGATAGTGATGGAGGTGGCCACCAGGCTGGACTGGGCACTTCTGATTCTTCCTCTATCAGTGTTGTTGCCACCCAAAGCACCTTCAAGGCCTTGGGCAGCATCATCCTAGAGCAGAGACTCACAGGACCACAGCATCTCAGAGGCCTCTGGCATCATCTCATTCATTCCCACTGTGCAGATGGGGCCTCTGAGGCCTGGCAGAGGCAGAAGCTTGCTCTG
>NW_012103532.1:2154766-2202655 GCF_000951045.1 Mandrillus leucophaeus
TGTGACCGATAGAATACAGCAGAAATGATGCACGGTCACTTCCCAGACTAAGTTATAAACACTGTGGCTTCCATCTCTGTTGCTTTCTCTCACCACTCGCTCTGGGGGAAGCCAGTTGCCACGGTATGAGGACTCTCAGGCAGCTTCCTGGGAATCCCATGGGCGAGGGGCTGGGGCTGCCTACCTGAGTGGGCCTAGGCACAGCCCCAGTCAAGCTTCCAGCTGACTGCAGCCCCAGCCGAGATTGCCTGCACCAGGACCACCCAGCTTAGTCACTGCCAGATTCCCCACCCTCAGCAACTTCGAGATAGCAAATGTTTGTTGTTTTCAGTTTTGAAGTCTTTTGTTATACAGCAGTAGATAACTAACATGCTGGTGTCTTTTTGGTTTTGTTTTTGTTTTGATAAAATGAGGCTGGAGGGTTAGGTCAGTCTCAGGTTCCCTAGAGCAGTAAGATTTTGGGGAAAGAATACCAAGACCACATTATTCAGAAAAGCCACAGGTGGAAGCTGAGGGTTTCCCCTTCTCTGTTCGAGAAGTGAATATGGGATCAGGTTCTTAAGCCCGTCCCAGGCTAGGCCAGGATGCACAGTGATGACAAGGTCTCACCCTCTGTTGGCAAGGTCGGTGGGGAATTGAATTGATTCTATTCAGAATGGAGGAAATATCGCCTGGATGGTGAAGGAAGGCAACAGGTGATCATCTCGTTCCCTCCAGGTGCTGCATAGCCATGACCCTAAGAGCTGGTTCCTCTTGGTGCCATTGTTTATATGGGAATACTGAGGCCCAGGAGCTTGACTGCCACCCCATGGACACTAGGGATGCCCTCCAGTGGAATGCATGGAGCTGGGTTTGGAAAGATGACTCCATCACAACAGAGGATGAACTAGAGAGAAGTGGCGGGAGACAGGGGCTCCTGGGGCCCAGGGGAAAAGCCCAGAGGCCTGAGCTGAGTCAGGGACTCTGTGGGATGGAGAGGGAAGGGCTAAGAAAGGTGGCAGCAGGCAGAAGTGGTGGTCGGTCTGGACATGGGGCTGGGGAAAGGGTGGCCTCCAGAGTGACACTCACAGTTTTCTGATGTGGGAGTTGGGAGACAATAGTGATGCTTTGCACCAAGCTGGGAGGCCCTAAGTAGGAGCTCTCTTGGGAGCCAGGGGGTAAAAAATTCTCTTGGGGAACAAACTGAATTTCAGGTGCTCGTGGGTCATCCAGGTGGAGATGTCCGGGTGATGTGACAATTACGGCCCTGGATGGGGCGCAGAGGAGAAATTTGGACTCAGTCCTCAACTTGTTGATGTTGAAAAGAGAGAACTCATGGGCTTGTTGCAGCAGGAGCACCGTGGTCCAGGCCTTAAGAAGCCCGAGACTGAAAAGCTGGGCAGAAATGGAGATGTTGATGAGGCAGCCAGGGAGAGGGGAGAAGAACGAGTTGCGCATGGCACGGAGGAGGCAAGGCGAGGAGGAAGCTTCAAGACGGACCTGCGGCTCTCACTGCCAGGTGCTGGGGAGAAACTCAGCAAGGGTGGGCGGTGGGGACGCCTGCTGGCTGGGCGTGCTTTAGGAGAAAAGGAGAAGGTCATGCCCCCTCTGCTCCCACCCCCAACATTGAGGCTTCAGCTGCCTCTCAGGCCCTCCCCTCTTCTCCTGCCCCTTCTTTTCTTCCTTCTGTGTTCTTTGGAATCACAGCCCCAGCACAGGTTGTGGGCAACGTGGGAAAAAAGGAATAAGGAAAAGCAAATGGGAGCTCTGGTCAGTTCTTGCTCAAGCGGGAGTCCCACCATCCAGGATGTGCATGGGCACGGGAGTGAGAGGCTGCCGACGGGGCAGTAGAAAAGGCCACGGAGGGGCCGCCATTGGCCTTGGCACAGCCTCTAACCATCTCCTACCCGGCTGGGGCCAAGCATTAGCTCTCCTAATACAGGTGGGCTTGCACTGGGAGGTTCTGTACAAGACCCAAAGCCTCCCTCTCCCCCGAGCTTCCTGAGGGTGGGGATTTCGTCTCTGGCAGGGCGGGGTGAGGCACCCTTGCCCTGGGAGCCCTGACAGCCACCTTCCTCCTTCGTCACAGCGGAGCTCACCTGCAATAATGTCAGTGCACTCTTCAGGCTGACAGAAATCCCACTGATAATTGGGAAGAATGGAAAATGAAAACATTAAAATTTGCCATGTCATCCGTTCACTTTTTCTGATTGTCTGATACCCACCGTCCACTGACAGATGCTGTATTATTAACACTTGATTAAAAATCACTTCAGGTTTGAACCAGCCCGTCGAGAACGGAGCGTCTTGACAAGACTTGTGGTTTGTGATTGACAATTAGTAATATTCGGTGTGTCACAACATAGATAGTGTGACTTATTGGTGCTGGTGTAATGCAACACATTTCATCTGAGCTCCTCAAATTGGTACATAGGAGTAAGAAAGAAAGGATGGAGTCCCCATTCAGCCGACTTTGATTACCAACAAAGGAGAGATTGTACATACCTGTCTCGGCATGGCCAACCTGGACTTCTATCAATCAGCCAGACGGCTGCGATCCCCTCTCCTCTTTGGGAACAGGAACCTCAGCAGAGCAGGATCTCATTATGCAACCCTCAACTTCTCCATCAGCAGCCAAATCTTTTCTGTCTGGAAATATGAAAGCTCCTCGCTCTGCGCTGCCTCCAAATTACCAGCCTGCTCCTCTTAAAACAAAAGGCTTCTCATTTTTAAAAAAATAAAACGATCATATCTTGATTGACATGCTACATCCTTTTCCTTCAGTTATTTTTCTAACTTGGTGTCAGCGGGAGTTGGATTTGGGGGCCAATTTTTTTTTTCTTTTTTGGTCTCAGTTTTAATTCAATTCCTTTTAAGTGCTTTTAAGAGCAGTGCAATTCAAGGTCTTTCCTTTTTTGGGTCTGACCTGGATATCATTTTTGGTTTCCTTCTTGCCTAAGATTATCCAGGCAGAGAATGGTTGTTTGCATTAGTGAAAGGTGATGGATTTAATGCGATTAATCTCTGCAAACTTTGAGAGAAACAGCCTTAGGTGGGATGTAAGTGCTTTGCAAAGCTGTGTACCTTGTAATAGAGAAGTGAACAGTAGCGTGGGGATCATGCTATCTCACCACCCTGTGTGAATTGGCTTTTCAGAACTCTAAAAAACTTTCTCTTCATGAGTTTATTTGTCATTCTGTTTTTTGAGACTGGGTTTCACTCTGTTATCCAGGCTGCAGTGCAGTAGCACAGTCATAGCTCATCGCAGCCTTGAACTCCTGGGCTCAAGCAATCCTCTTGCTTCAGTCTTCTGAGTCGCTGGGACTACAGGTGCGTGCCACCACACCCAGCACATTTTCTTTATTTTTGTCGACATGGGGTCTCAGTATGTCGCATAGGGTGATCTCGAACTTCTGGCCTTAAGATCCTCCCACCTCAGCCTCCCAAAGGGCTGGGATTACAGGCGTGAGCCACTGTGCCCAGCCATTATCTGTCCTTTGACTCTGTGCTCCCATCCTGTAGCCCAGATCCCCCCAAAACTCACGAGAATGAGGACCATGTTCATTTTGTTCCCTGCTATACCTACAGTGACATAACACTCTCTGGCAAGCAGTAGGCTCTTAAATATTTGCGGAATGAATGAATGAATGAATGAATGAATGAATGCATTGCTAATGGGGATTGTGAGCAGGCTAGGGGTCAGACGCTGAGGACTGGCTCCCACAGAATGTTCTGTTGAGTGTCAAGGAGTCAGCTCTTGAGGTTTAAGGGGGCTCACAGTTCTTTCCTCACCCTTGCTGCCCCCACCTGAGGGGCTTGGGCCCTCCACCTCTGGTTTCCTGACCGCCAAGGTGAGTGTCTGAGGCCAGGGTGCTAAGAGGGCAAGAGAAGCAGCTTTTCTGCTTTCATGGGACACCGCTGGCCAATCCAGCCTTTGCTTGCTCCAGGCTAAACCTACTTGTTCGTTCATTTGTTCATTTGACAAACCTCGAATGCCTAAGAGCACAGAGTCCCTAAGAGCAGCGTGAGGCGGCTCGCCGTTGCTGGGCTAGGCTTTGTCACTCCCATTCTCTCTCGGGCCTCTCGGCCCTCCACCACAGACACAGCCTTGTTCTCTTTGGCTGGGATCTCAGGACACTCTTCTAGGCCTGCCTCCAGAGACTCACCCCCAGCTCCGTCTGCTGTTAGTCACCAGTCAGTGTATCCCTCAGGGCCATCCCACCTCCCCGCCAGCACATTCTGGGATCCCAGTCCCCAAAGGAGAATCAAATCAGGGTACCTCCTGCAGCCTGAAAGGGTTTACCCGTAAGAAAGGTTTCAGGCTTAAGACTCTGTGTTAGGGTTATAGAGTCATCTGTTTCCCAGCTGCTCCGGGCCCTCCTGGGGAGCAGGACCCACGTCAGAGCCATCTCTGTATTCTCAGCCCCCAGGAGCAGGAGTGGCAGGGGCTAGGCACTGGCTGTCAGGACTGCCAGGGGCAGGCTGGCACTTCATCATTCTTTAATTGGGCATCCTTGGACAAGTGACTAGACCTCTCTAAGGCTCAGTTTTCTCATGTGTGAAATGGAGAGAACGCTGGAATCCACTGCAGAAGTTCAAAGGCAGGGCTGTTAGTGTACCGTGGGGCCCCTTGACAGCCTAGGGAAGCCTGTGGGCCCCTTCCCAGAGAACTGGTTTTTGAGTAAGGTAAGACACACAAGATTATAAAGAAAACCAATTTATTAAAATATAACTATCAAAATATAAAAATTTGTGATAGAGCCACACAGATCCTTCTTGATTAACACATTACGTGGCAAGATTTGGTGGCAAGTCGAATAGCTGCCATGATTTCAAGGTGGTACCAAGCATAAGGGATGTTCTAAGAAACCTGCAGCAACTGTAAGGTGATGTGGGAACACCTGTGGTTTCTACCAGTGATGGTCATGGGTGTTGCCAATGCCACGTTCCCAATGGAAGAAAATGCTAAGTTTCATTTAGAGTGAGTCAACATCCCCATTTAGGTTTAGGAGCCCTGTTCCGAGGGATGCAACTGGGGCTGGAAATGGGAACCAGGGAGAGGCAGCACGGGAGACAGAGATGAGGAGGGGCGGAAAGGGGGATGGCCACTGTCTGGGGCTGCCCTGATGTGGGACTGTGTGGGGCTTGAGCCCAGGGTTCTGAGTGCAAGTTCTGCACTGGACTGTGGCACAGGTCTCTAGCAAAAGACAGGCAGTGCAGACGCCTAACAGTTAACACCACAATAACGGTGGCTGGCAGCAGCACAGACTTACTGAGCATCCACTGTGGGCCATGGCTCAGGCTATCACATCTCATTCGCTGTCTCAGTTAATACAGCGGCCGTGCAAGGTCACCATGACCGTGATGCTCAGCTTCCAGATGAAGACACTAGAACTCAGAGGGGTCACGCCACCTGCCCGAGGCCACTCGGCCAGGGGGTGGGGGAGGTCAGTATCAAACCCAGGTAGGGCTAATTCCAAAGACCATGATCTTAACCACTGGGTGATGTTTACAATGTTTATTTTGGCTGGGCATGGTGGCTCACGCCTGTAATCCCAGCAGTTTGGGAAGTCGAGATGGGCAGATCACTTGAAGTGAGGAGTTCGAGACCAGCCTGGCCAACAGGGTGAAACCCCGTCTCTACTGAAAATACAAAAATTAGCTGGGCATGGTGACATGCACCTGTAATCCCAGCTACTTTGGAGGCTGAGGCATGAGAACAACTTGAACCCGGGAAGTGGAGATTGCAGTGAACCGAGATCACATCACTGCACTCCAGCCTGGGTGACAGACTGAGACTCTGTCATAAATAAATAAATAAATAAACAAAGAAACAAGATGTTTGTTTCATAATTTAGTAGGTTTCAAAAGCAACTCATTATTTTATCTTGGAAAAAATCATGTATGAAGCTGAGCAGGTCTCACGCTCTGGTGTACTAAGGTTGTACCTTCTCAGGGGGTTACCTGTTCAGGTACCTGGCAAAGCTACTAGGACTTGATGTGGTTCACATCAATTTGTGCTGACTCTTTAAATAGTACAGATCTTTACTGCTTTCTGAACAGTGAATATGAGTTTGGCATCTTCATTTAGAAATTCCTTCCCATTTGTCAAACGTACAAAAATACCCCAGTGATGAATGCTTGAATGCTTGGGTTATTTGCTTTTCTTTTTCACTAATATTTGTTAGCAGTAGGATTCATTCCAAAATAGACCCATGTTCACATCATCAGATGGCAAAGGAGCCTGTCTTTGGAATAGTCATTCTCAAGCCTGGCTAATCACCAGAACCTGTGAGGCAGTTACAAACAACACAGGCTCCAGGCTGCCCATACATTGGGGCCTTGGCCTCTGCATTTTTCGGGGGCTCAGGGTCTTCCTCTGTTGCCAAGGCTGGAGTGCAGTGGTGCAGTCATAGCTCACTGCAGCCTCAAACTCCTGGGCTCAAGTGATCCTCGAGCCTCAGTCTCCCAAAATGCTGGGATTACAGGCATGAGCCACCATGCCCAGCTGGGCCCCTGCATTTTTATAGGGTCCCTCTGCTTGTGCTGAAGACACACCAGTTTGGGGAGCAGCTTTGGGGGACCTCTGCTTTAGGACTGAACAATATAGAAAGTCCTGGGTTCATCATGAAGCATCTGAATAGCTACCAGACCTCTGAGCAAGCTTTCAAGTTACAGATTCTGGCCATGCCATTTACAAGGTGAATGTCCTTGGACAAGTAACTTCATCTCCCCAAACCTCAGTTTCCTCATGTGTAAAATGATAGACCGTATCTAACTCACAGGATGTGATGAAGAGAAATAAGAACCTGTGGGTAACACACTAGACACAGTGTCTGTAGTAAGAGCCAAGTAAACGTTAGTTGTTATTTTCCTACTACTGCTTCTAAAACTGCCCTTTGCCATGGTAAATATTCATTTGCTCAAAGGAACCTGGGACTTGGGTGCCAGTAATGATCACATCTTTCATAAGGAATGTTACCATGTGGTCATCAAACTCTCAGAACACAAGGGGCTTAGGTGAAAATGTACGGGTCCTAATTCTGGAGCAGGTGGCACCAGGTTAAGGTGATAGAACTAGCCGGGACCCCGGGATTCCCACTACAATGCCCTGGGTGGTGTGGTGAACTCTGGGTTGTCCGGGCTGGCAAGGCATTGCTACTCCAGGGACCCACTTGGTGGGTGGGGACAATGACTGGGACACTGCAGAGGGGAGCAATGTGGCAGGGTAGAAGGAAACACACATGTAAATCCCAGATCTGCCATTTACGAGCTGTGTGATCCCAGAAAGTCCTTTGACCTCTCTGGTTAATCATACACGCCCTTCAGGGATTTAAAAATTAAATATATGATGTAAAAGGCTTGGCCAAAGGCCAGACACATCCTGGGCAATTGGTGATGATTGCTTTGATTAATATAGCAGCAGCACCTTGGAAGTCCATTACAGTTGAAGGAAGACCTCTGCCAGGGGCTGGGAGTGCCAGGCAGGGGACTAGACAGAGGAGAAAGGAGAACAGGAGGGTGGCCAAGGCCTTTGACAAAGGCTTGAGACAGGGCAGATGCCATCCCAGCCAAGGTAAGGCTTCCCCAGGCCTATCAGACACCAGCCTTGGAACCCCATCCAATACCACCGTGACAAAAAGTATTCTCGGTCAATATGATTTGGGACTAAACAGCCAAAGGAAGAAACTCAAAAGTGTACAAACAAATAATCATTTAGTAAAGAGGCCAGAGACAAGATCTATTTACCCTAATCAACACATTCCTGTGTTCTTAGCCACACTCCACCAGAAACTGTAATGAAAAAAGAGATGCCATTCCCAGAAGCAATGGAAAAATACTTAGGAATAAACTTAATGAGAAATGCGTGTGACCTATATAAAGACAACTACAAAATTTTATTGGTGAAATAAAAGGAGACCAGAATAAATGGAGAGGCATACGGCCTTTCTGCATGGGAAGACCAAGTATTGTAAAAACGTCAAACCACCTCCATGTTAATTTGCAGATTTAATGCAATACCAAACAACCCCGCAAAAGGAACTTGATAAAATGATTCCAAAATTCATCTGGAAATAACATTGATCAGAGCATCAAAGAATGTTCTGGAAAAGGAGAGCCTTGATATATAACCTTACTGAATATTAAAAGATATCATAAAGAGCAATAGTTGGAACAGAGAAAATATTGATGAAAAAAGAGAAATAGATTTTAATGGATTTGAATAGAAGGCTAGAAATAGATGCAATCACGTGTAAAAATTAAATATGGTAAACCACCACAAAATAGTAAGTGGGTGATGAGTTATTCAGCAAATGCTGTTGAAAAACTGATCAGCAATTTGAAAAAATAGTTTGTAATTTAGATACACCTTAGACTTCAAACCAAAACAACTCCATTTGCATAAAAAATAAAGTTCAGAAAAGAACCAAATCCTGGAAAAGCTAGCTGAGAATGAATTTGGGTTTTTATTAGATCTTGAAATACTAATTTTAAAGGGACAATAAAATGAATGATATAGAATATAAAATACACTTATACAATCATGTGATGACTGAGTAAAATATTTGCCTGGGGGCAAGAACCATGAGGGTAATAAAATGCTCAAGGAGATTTTTTTTGTTTTAATAGTATTTGATTAGTAAATAAAAATTAAGGGTAAAACACCTGCAAATTATTTTTTGAATGATTAAATATTATAAAAATTTAAATATGTATTAACACCTAATCCCTTTATCCACTATTGCTCTTCTATTTTTAAAGAGTTAGGAAAACGGCCGGGCGCAGTGGCTCAAGCTTGTAATCCCAGCACTTTGGGAGGCCGAGACGGGCGGATCATGAGGTCAGGAGATCGAGACCATCCTGGCTAAAACAGTGAAACCCCGTCTCTACTAAAAAATACAAAAAACTAGCCGGACGAGGTAGTGGGTGCCTGTAGTCCCAGCTACTAGGGAGGCTGAGGGAGGAGAATGGCGTAAACCCGGTAGGTGGAGCTTGCAGTGAGCTGAGATCCGGCCACTGCACTCCAGCCTGGGTGACAGAGCGAGACTCCATCTCAAAAAAAAAAAAAAAAAAAGAGTTAGAAAAACATTTGAGTCTATCTAATCTCCCAGGTATAATCTCTTATGAGGAGCTGTTGATAAGGGTTCTCATGAATTCTTTAACTTCTAAAAATTCCTGCTTTACTTCACTTTGATTTTCATCAGGCCAGGGTTGAGTTCTTTGTCAACTCACCTTAAATATTTTTTATTTTTATTTTGTTTGAGACAGGGTGTGGCTCTGTCACTCAGGCTGGAGTGCACTGGCACAATCACAGTTCATTGCAACCTCTGCCTCCCAGGCTCAAGCAATCCTCCCACCTCAGCCTCCTGAGTAGCTGGAACTACAGGTGCACATCACCATGCCTGGCTAATTTTATTATTATTATTATTATTATTATTATTATTATTTTGTAGAGACAGGGTTTTGCCATGTTGCCCAGGCTGGTCTTGAACTCCTGAGCTCAAGTGATCCACCTGTCTTGGTATCCCAAAGTGCTGGGGTTACAGGTGTGAGCTACCATGCCTGGCTGATATTTTTTTTTATGGTGGTAAAAGTTTCGGCAAAGTGCACAATCTTAAGCGTCCAGCCCAACAAGCACCCTTCTCACCATCCATAAAAAAGCAGAGCATCTGCAACATCCAGAAGTTTCCCTCTGGCTAGTGCCCCAGCACTACTTTCCTGGAGTCCACATGAAGTTCGTTAGTTTTGCCCATTCTTGAACTTTGTATAAATGCAGTTATATAGCCTGCACTCTTTTGTAGCTGGCTTCTTTCGCACTTCATTCTGCCTGTGAGTTCCAGTCATATTGCTGTGTGTACTGCTAATTCACTTTTTCACGGCCATGTGCTCTTGCATTGTGGGAAGATAGTACATTTTATTTATCCATTCTACTGTTGATGGGTATGGGAAATGATTTCCAGATTTTGGCCCTTATGAATAAGGTTGCAGTGAACATTCTTGTATATGTCTTTTTGTGGATGTACAACTCATTTCTTCTACATGGATCCTTAGGGGTGCAATTGATGGGTCACAAGGTAGATATATGTGTAGCTTTAGTAGATACTGACAAGCAGTTCTTCGATGGGGTTATACCATTTCCTATCCCACCGGCTGTGTATGAAAGTTTCACTTGTTCCACATCCTTGTCAGCACTTAATATTGTTGGTCTTTTCCTTTTAACCTCTCTGGTGTCACTTTACACTTTAATACCTTTTGCCAAAGCCCTTTCAGAGCCTCCAGCAAAGCTTCAGTGAGCTTATTGCCTATTGAACCATGCTAAAGTTTGGAGGAGGGACCCGAGAGAAAGTTTAAACCAAATTCCAAGGGTGCCAAGAATCAATTCCCAGGAAGCCAAAGATAACATGAAATCCACAGGGCCGGAAGTAGGGAAGATGCCTGGAAACCCATTCATGTAACAAGGACAACCTGAAGCCTGTGCTGGGCGGGACAGTCACAGATGCTGCTATGTCCTGGTCCCCCTGCAGCCTGAAAGTGGGAGAGCTGGGTTAAAGGCGCAGGTGGGGAGGGTCACCTCTTTCTGCTCTAAGCACAGACACACAGAACAGGTCCACACCCGCCACAAGGTCATTGGTCCTTTCCCCAGTCTATGTGTAGGACTCTTTAAGCAGAAACCAAAAGCCCTCCATCACTCTGGTTTCTGAGGTCTGCTGTGGCCCCAGGCTGGTGGGTAGGGCACAGGGCTGGGTGAAGTGGAGATGGGGCTGAAGGCCTCTCCAGGAGACTACAGGGCAGTCCTTTTGGGGAGAGCCAAAGATCCTATGTATGGAGGCTAGAGGGGCGGAACACAGAGGTCAAGGAGGTGTGGCCTGGTGGGTGGGCCTGATGGCCCCAGCACAGGGAGCGGGCAGTGGCTGACACACGAGCCCCGGGGTTTATGGGCCCCTTGTCCCTGAAAGAAGGTTCTCAGCCAGCAGCTGGGAGTTGGGGAATATAATAGACCCACGCCCACAAAGAGAGGGGGTTGGCAGGAGCTGGACGGGAGTCAGAGCCCCTGGGCAGCAGGCGATTAGGATATGAAGCAGCATAACCAGCAAGCGGGTGAAGGCAGGGACTCAGTCCTGTGGGAGGAGCCCACACAGCATAAGAGAGGAGATGTCTGTGGCTTGGAGGCTGCAAGGACCCCACATGCATCCAGGCAAAATCACTCTCCAGACGCGGGCAAAAAGGAATCACTGTGGCAGCTGAAGCTGTTGGTGGGCTCCCCATCCCAGTCATGCAGATTCATCCATCCATTAAACACATATTTATTGAACACCTACTAGACACCAGTCTCCGTTCTAAGTGCTAGAGATTCAATGGTGAAGAAATCAGACCCAGATTGCTGCCCTTGTGGAGCTGACCTTTCAGGCGACAGACAAGCAATAAATGGAGAGAGACAAGCAATAAACAGATAAAAGAAATGGATGCATGCAGATGAGTGCACTAAAGAAAAAAGAGCGATAAAGGGGACTCTTTTGTTTAGATTAGTGGGGAAGGGCTCTGGTGAGAGTGTGGGCAGAGTTGGAAAGACAAAGGAGCAAAGCATGCAGGCATCTGCAGGAATGAACATTTCAGGAAGAAGAAACAGTGGGTGCAAAGTCCTGAGGTGGCAGTGTGCTTGGCTTGCCCCAGAACAGTGAGGAGGGCTGGGGCTTGGAGCAAAGCAAGCTGGAACTGGGAGGTTTTAGGTAAGGTTAGAGGGGCAGAGACCTCAGTGGAACCCCCCAGGAGGACTGCTGAAGGCCTAGATGACAATGAACTTAGAGTCTGGTCCAAAGGGGCTTTGTGGTGACCACCTCCCATCACCTCTTTATCCAATCATACGATGCATATGTATTGATGTTCATCATGGAGAGAGGTGTTGGGGGCATGGCAGAGAAGATGAGCTTACAGTCTGGGTGGCTCCCAGCTGCTCCCACTGCATCTGCAGGAGAATCAGGGGCCCCCCTAATCTCTGAGGTTGTCCCCTCTGTCTGAACAGTGACAAAAAAACATCATATATTTTCTGCGTGCACACATCCTCCTGAGTGCCTGGTACTAAACTAGGAACAGAGGCTGCAGCAGTGAATGAAACAGGTTTGGCCTCTACCCTCATGGGGAGACATCTGGCAAATAAATGATGAGATGAAGGTGTAATTGTAACTGTGAGTGCAAAGGAAAAAACAGACTCCAAGGGAGAATGATGGGGGATACTGCATTTGGATTAGGACAGCAGAAAAAGCATCCCCAGCCTGTGATTCCTATCCAAGGGACAGTTGGGTGAGAATATTTAGCAGAGAAGGAATGGTTTGTGCAAAGGCCCTGTGGCAAGACCTTTGTTTTGATCTGGTGCAAACAGTCTGGGTGAGGCCAGCTGACGTCTTGGAGACCAAGAGGTTCAGATTTTTCCCAAGTGGATGGCAGTCATTGAAGGCTATTAACTAGGACAGTGATGCGTTGTGTGTTAAAAAGCTCTGTTTCCAAAGGCTGGGAAAGGGAAAAATTATAACCTTTAGTAAGGAACCCTGGCAGACATCACCCTAATCAACTGGTCAAGGTTAATTCTGCCATCATCAGTGACATGGTGTGGCTCTCGTATAGCCGTGCTGTGGTGGGGTCGGAAGAGCGCTTTCACTCTGTGGTTCCTCCCTTGACCCATTTGTGCCTGGCGTTCCATTATTGGAACGCTAAGCATGTGGGAGTTATTTACATCCTATTGCTCAAGGTCATCACCAAGGTCTGATTGCAAAAATTCAAAAAATAGCAGCCTCAGGCATAAACGGGTTAAACCCATAACCCAGTCTAACCATGAGAAACCCAGCTGACAAACCTGTCCAGTGCTCTTTAGAACTGTCAAGGTCACAGCCTGGAGGCTAAGGAGACGCCACAACTAAATGCACCATGGTGTCCTGAATTGGATTCGACATAGACCAAGAACAAGAGTGGAAATATGAATGGAATCCAAATAAAATCTGGAGTTCAGCTGCTAGTGGCAAACCAATGTTGGTTTCTTAGTTTTACAAACATACAGTGGTAACGTAAGGTGCTGGCAATAGGGAAGGGGTATACGGGAGCTCTCTGTCGTTCTTGCAACTCTTCTGTAAACTTAAAATTATTTCCAAATTAAATTTTTAAAAATAAAAGCTCAATATGATTACTTAGAGGAAAATGGATGTCAGGACTGAAGAGATGGGAGTGGCAGCGGGAATATTTGAGCGGGTGCCAGAGGGAACCGGAAGGGACTGAACAGCACTTTGTGATGGAAAGGGTATGCAGTGAGGGAGGGGTGAGGGAGGGGAGTGTTCGGATGACCTGGGTCTCTGGCTTGGTCGTTGGAGGTGGGGGAAGACCCGAGAGGAACAGATTTGGGGAGAACCTTTGCCTATATCTGCCCCTGGCACCCCTGCATTTGATTACCTGGGCATGGGGGCAGGGTTTTTCCAGGATCATGCCTCTTTGGGGAGAACACAGGCCCTGCCTTCTCAGACTCAGGAACTCTTCCATCCCCCAACAACTCCCCTCCCAGGGCTGATACAGAGCCGTGAACCGGTGATGGGGTCTCCAAGGGCAGCCCCGCCCCGGCTTTTCCATCCGTCAGAACCGGAGCCTGGAAGTAAGTGAATTAGGGCTGGGCAGGTCAGGCTGGCTCCAGATCCTCAATCAGGTTTGCTGGGGAGGTCCCCAGGGGTCAGCCCAGCTCCCAGCTTCCGGGGAAAGGCTGTCAGAGGCCTTAGTTGGAGAGTTTCCTGGAAGACCGCTGTCTGGGGAGGGGCAGAGAAGAGGGCAGTGGTGTGGGGTGCGAGTCACAGGCACTCAGGGAGGGGGGCTGCTGCTGCCCGGAACCAGTGACTTCTTCCAGGACCCTCGGGGGCCCACAGGCACAGGGTCCCAGTGTCTGAAGCTCTGCCCACTCCCCTTCCCTGGCCTGCCTTGCTTGCTCTTTGACCTCGAATCTGGCTCTTTGTAGAAGACACTCTTTCTCTGTCCCTGAGTCCCTACACCTAAGCCTGGCTCCTTCCTTCCCTTGTCAAGGGCTGTGAGTCTCTGGACAATTTTCTGCTGTGTCAGGGCTGCAGTTTATAATTTTTCCCTGAAAGAGTCAGACTTGGCCTTTGTGTTAAGAAGGAGAGAGAGAGAGAGAGAGAGAGAGAGAGAGGGAGAAAGTAGGAAAATCAAGGTCAAGTAAGAGACACAGTAAGAAACAGGCAGAGAGACAGAAAAAAAGAGAGAGAACCCCACAGATAGAGCATAAGAGATAGGGAGGGAAGACAGAGAGAGTCAGAGAAAGACGCAAACACACAGAGTGGCAGGAAGGAGAGGCAGCGATGCCTGCGGGAGGTGTTGGGAAGCTCTGTTCCCCACTTCATTTGGGCAACCCAGTTCTGACCCCTGGTCATCACCGGGCCTGCCTGCCCTCTCCCTGGACACTGTGCTTGGGTCTAAAACCCATCCCCCACCCCCAACTCACCATTCAGCTGCTGGCTCTGAGTCAGCTTCAGCTGAGGGGTTGTTCATCTTCTATGAGCACATGGCTCCACCTGAGTGCGGCAACACGGGCAAAGCTCTTCAGTCTCTCTGGGGCTCATTCATTCGTTCATTCATTTTTGTGCCAAGCACAGTGCTGGGCAGTGGGGCTTCAGCAGGAAATAGGGCAGAGGGGGTCTCTGCCTCCGTGGTGCTTACCACCTGTCAGGGAACCCTGGGATCTGGAGTGATAGAAGTGGAGGCAGCATCTCTTTGGACAGTGGCTCCCAGGGGATGTCTTGGCCACAGGGTGCCCTCCAGTCCAGGGGCCTAGGGCAATGGAGAGAGGCCCTTATTACAATCTTATCCTTTCCAAAATCACAGTGACTTTCCAGTCTTTTTCTGATGCTGAAGGCATGCCTTTCCAGACGAAGGAAGGAGAGAGGGACCGTCAGCGGGAGGACTTGTGACCTCTTATCTCTGCCCTGTGTCTAGGGTGGGCCCCTTGTTATGGGGCATTTAATGATCTTTAGCATTCAGGCCTTACTGGACATCCAACATCCAGCACCTACCAGGTCAAAGCTCAAAACTCCAAAATGCTCACATTCTTACCCCCACCCCCCACCACCCCTTGGACCTGGTTTTTGCAGGGACTGGAACTGGCCCAGGGTCTAAGGGCACATTTGACTAATGGAAGAAGAAAGAAAAGAGACTAATGGAAGAAGAAGAAGCCACAATGCAGATGTGTGGTCCTCTGACAAAGTCCTCCTGCCTCCAAAAGCTCCCCCGGTGGGAAGGGAGGAGGGCCGCACACCTAAGCCTTGATCTTCGTCCCAGTGACCGTGGACATCACACCCCAGTGCAGCATGACTGGGTAAGTACAAGTGCCTATGAGTTCACAAAGAAGGGCTGTGTACCCTTGTGTGGGTATACCCTACCCACACAAGGAAGCCGTGGGACATGCAGGAGGGATGGGAGCCAACAGAAGGAGGAGTGAGGCAAGATGGGATGGAGAGAAGCTTCCAGGCGGGGTTCTGGAGAAAGTGCTTGGCAGCCTCTGGGCACTGAAAGAAGAAGGAGTGGTGGGGAAAGGGGTGGGGGTGGGGGTTGGTGGCTGATATGGTTTGGCTCTGTCTCCTCACCCAAATTTCAACTCGAATTGTAATCCGCACATGTTGAGGGAGGGACCTGGTGAGAGGTGATTGGATCGTGAGGGCAGTTTCCCCCATGCCATCCTCATGATAATGAGTGAGTTATCAGGAGATCTAATGATTTAAAAGTGTTTGGCAGTCCCCTCCTCGCTCGCTCTCTTGCTGCTATGTAAGACATGCCTTGCTTTCCCTTCTGCCACTATTGTAAGTTTCCTGAGGCCTCCCTCCCGTACAGAACTATGAGTCAATTAAACCCTCTTTTCTTTGTAAATTACCCAGTCTCAGGTAGTGTCTTCATAGCAGTGTGAAAACAGACTAATACAGTGGCAGAGCCAGGTTCCGAGGGCGGGGCAGGGTGTCTTCGGGTACACACTTTAGAAAGATCATTCAGCTGGTGAGCGAGAGGATTGGACAAGTCAAGGTTAAAGGTAAGGAAATTGGTTTCCACATCTGTAAAACGGGATAATAATACCCACGTTACAGAGGGACCAGACAGAGGGGGAAACTCTGTAGAGTGTCTGCTGTGGTGATTCCTAGATAAAGGATGGACAAGAGCAGGCGCCCCAGGCCAGAGTGGGGCGCTCAGAGACGCAGGTGCAGGCAGAAGTGTGTCAGCCTCCCAGCCTGGGTACCACTGTCTCATGCACCTGGCGCCCTGTGAGCTCATGCTCGTTGACTGAGCAAGTGAATAACAGCCATCTGCTGGCCACCATTCCGTCTTTTCAGTGGCTTGGCAAGGCCAGGTGAGAGACACAGGCGTAATATACCTCCCTCACGGCATTGTTGGCCATTTGGAGTGAGACCAGTTCATAAAGCAGATATGCCCTTACGTCCTCAACCATGGTAGCCACTGTGTTTTTGGACAAGGATGAAATGGCTGCTAGGGGGCCATGGAGGTGACGACAAGACCTCCAGTCCTCTTCTAGTACCTAGCACCTCCGCGTCCCAGCCATTAGCAAGGCTGTAGATCCCACCTACAACCCCCACAACCCCCACCAAGCCTCCCTTGCTGCATCTCCAAGCCCTTTCCCTGGTCCAATCATTCCACCTCTCATGTGGTCCCTGCAGCATGAAGAGTCACAGTTGCAAGGGGCATACTGTTTTCACCCTGGTCCCTTGCCCAGTTCTCCACCCTACAGCCAGAGGGAGCTTTTCCAAAGTAAACAAAGCCCATCACTGAGGGATACTCTCCCCTTAGGGCTGCAATGGCTCCTCGTGGCAAAATAGAAGGAAACCCCCCTCCCTGCCAATACCACCTCCTACCCTGCTCCCAGCCACTCTGCTCCATCTGACTCACGGCCTCTGCACTTTCTGTTCATGCTGCTGGGAAAGTTCTGTCCCCATGCCTTTCGTGGCTGGCTCCTCCATGTCATTCCACTAAAATGACATTTTCCCTCCAACAAAGACCTGCCCTGACCAACTCATCTGAAGTGATGACTGCTTATTGTTCTCCCAGATTTATTTTCTTAATAATTTCTGAAATTGAATGACATTTTCTTATTCATGTATTTATTGCCTGCTTCATAGGTGTCAAAATCCATGAGCAAAGGGGACGTGTCTCCCCAGCAGCAGGGCAATGTCCAGCCCGTGGTGCACATTCAATATAGAATATAGAATACAGCATATAATGAGTAAATGGATGGTGAGGGAGGGAATGATGGCAGTGGTGGTGGTGGGAGGAGAGGGAAGGACGGGGGGTAGGATGAAGCTGAGGAGGAGAAGACGGTGGTGAGGACTCCAGTGAGGATGCTCTGTGCCCCTCAGAGGTCTTCGTCTGTGCCTTGCTGGTCCCCTAACTTATTAATATCTCAAGGGTTGCACACTGCTCTCAGGGCCACTTCTGTGCATCCTCCAGTCCACAGAACCCCCCCAGAGCCCCAGCCACAAAGCCACAAAGCCACAAAGTCTAGCCCTCCTCCCTGTTCAATATTCAGCTTAAACTTTACACACCCTGTTTAAACATTTCAGCACCTTCTCATCCATTCTGGGTCTCACCAAAAATAAAAATATTTTGGTAGTGCAAATAAAAGCAAATATTTGATACCACTTGGCGTTTTTCAGTGCATTAATTAGCAATTTGCTGGATAAATATTGCTGTGTAAACCAACAATCACTTCCCAATAATTAAAAGCCAAGTCAGATGTTATCGGAAGAGTCCCCAGTGTGTGCACACGCTCTGGGAATGCAGTCCTCGCGGTTGTGGCTGGAGCGGAAGGGGCCAGAAGTGGATGTGGGTGGTCCTGGCTGGTCATTCCAGCTTTGACTTTGGAGGGAGGGAGCTGGAAGAGGAAATGGGCTAGACGGTGATGGACACCCATCCCCTCCATGGGGGCCTGGGTCTCTCAATGACCCACAGATCACTGGGGCAAATATGATACACCATTGGCCAAAGTTTTGTGATTGGAATGGGAGTCAGTCTACAGCAGTGGTTACGTGCATGAACTTGGGAATCGAACAGAGGCAGGGGAGAGAGTCTTAGACAAGCCACTCACTGACTGTGTGATCTTGGATAAGTTAGGTCCTTTATCTGTGAAATGGGTATAATAAAAGCTCCTACCTCACAGGACTGTTTTAAAGATGAAAGGGTGGATTGCGTGCGCTTAGCACACGGTGCATGCCCAGCAAATACTGGTTGTTTGTTGTTGCTGCTGTTTTCCTTCTGTGTGATGTGCCCTGGGTCTCATCTCTCCCTACCTTTAAGCTCTTACCCAGTATTGCTACCGAGGGAAGGGGCTGGATTAAATCTTTGCCAATCATCTCTTTGCTTAACCTCTCTCCAAAATATCTTCCTGGTCTGTGAAGCAAAATCCTCTTGAGTGAGTGTGCACTCTCCAGTTGTTGCCAGCTTGGTTCAGCGGGGAAGGAGGGTGGTGGTGGGGGGATGTGCTGTAGGGCCCGGGGCTGCAAGACCGAGGCTCTCTCTCCCCTAAACTGAGTGGTCTCAAACCTGGGGAGACCATGGTGTCTGGGGTAGATGGGAAGCCAAGCGTGTGGCTCAGAAAGCTTGATGGCCTGAGGGAGCTGAAAGAGGCATGGATGGGTCAGGCTGTGGAAAACAACGGTGAATTGAGTGTTTTTGTTTAAGTGCTTCCTCCCTCCTCCTGTTAAAGTAGGGGAGGAGCGAGGACACGTGCCACCAGGAACACAGGTGAGGATGATACCAATGCATTAGAAGCTGGAGACAGCTGCCTGGGGGAAGGCTGGGCCTTGGTGGGACACACTGTGTGAGAGGGAGGGGCCATCGGGGGAGTAATTAGAGCTTCCACTGATTTCACAGCTACCATGCGCCAGGTCCCGTGATGAGAAGGTGGCGCGCATCGTCTCAGAGTGAATCCTCCTCCCAGCACTGGGACCAGGTGCTGTGGCTGACCAGGTTTTGCGCAAGAGGAAGCTGAGGCCCAGGAGGCCATCCCTGAGCAACTACGCACAGTTACTCAGCTGGTAAGTGGCAGAGATGGTACTCGAAGCCAGGGCCATCTAACTCCTGGACCATGTTAATCACCAGGCTAGGTGGCTTCCCTAGGCATGAGGGATCCCTCAGAACTGCATAACCTGCTGCAGCACAGGGAGGCAGAGGAGGTGGGCTGCAGGGCAGGAGGTGGGAGTCATTTCTGGAAGCACCTCCTGCAGTGAGACAAGTTGCCAGCTGGTGGCTTGCACTGGAGCTGGCTCAGTAGAGGGAGATGCAACCTCAGTGGGGTCCTCGCATGGCCATACCTGAGACAGAGGCAGGGCCACACTCCAGCCACTTGACATTGCCCCCAGCTTCAGAAGCCAGGCTCGCTCGCGAAGCACTGATGTTCCCATGGCATGGGCACCTCGGCATCTCACCTAGTTACTCCCCTCAGACACTGAAACTCACAAAGAGCAAGAACTCCAGTGTTTTCCTCCTCTCCTACTCCCCTCATCTGGACCTGGAAGATTAGGTCAGGGCTCCCATCTCAACCCTCAGGGATGGACAAATACAGAATAAGAGAAGGGAGGGAAGCCATTGGCCCTATGAAAAGACTCAGCAGTTCTCATAAAGGAATGAATGCAAATGTTTCCCTTGAGACAAACTTCCTGCCAGAATCCACAGAAACCTTTAGAAAAATCTCCAATTTGTGTGCCCATTGAGATTTGAGGGAGTATTTATGGTATATCTGAAAAAGGCATCCTCTGAGATCGAAAAAGATGATTTTCAGCTGAAAAGTAAAATTGTTGCATTTCAAAAGGCAATGGAGGCAGGAGATAACAGATTGAAGACTGCAGAAAAATGAAGTGGAGTCCTTTAAAAGATGGGTACCAAGAAACCCCCCATAATTCATAAGAAAAGAATAAAAGATGAATGTGCTTAGTGAAAAGATAACCTGAAGGAAAGATCCAAGAAATAAAATAGCCAAAGGAATCATTAAATAAAATTGCTATTTGAACATTAGCTGAAGTTAAAGAACAGACCTATGGCCAGGTGAAACTGAGTTTCAAGGATTAAGGGGGAAAATCGTGTAAGTATTCAGACAGGAAAAAAAACTGTTGGCAATGCTATTCATTATAGAATAATTTGGCTATGTGTGTAGAGGGCCAAAATAACAATGGCTAAAACAATAGAAAAATATTTCTCTTTCATGTAATAGTCAAAAGCACGTGATTCAAAGTTTGCTCTGCTCCATGAAGTTTCCCAGGACTCTGGGAAAATACTGAGAGCTGAGACTCTTTCTATCTTGCTGCTATGCCAGTCTTAGATGTTAGCTTTGTTTGCAAAGATATTTGTTATAAGCAGCAAAATGGAGTAATAATAAAAGAAGAGTACATCCCTTTCCCCTTTCAAATCCCCACCCAGAGTTGCCACACATCACCATTCACATCCCATTGGTCAGAACTTAGTCACATGACCACCCCTAGCTGCAAGGGAGGCTGGGAAACATTTTTATGTGCCAAGCTCAAAATTAAGGTTCTGCTATTTTAGAGAGAAGAAGAGAATGCTTATTGGAAAACTCTTACCCAATGTATAAAACTTGAAACGAAAGATGAAATGAGAAAAGAGCAAAAACAAAAAAAATCAACAATTCTCTACCACTAGAAATTTCTTAAATTATCTATAAACTTGTACCTGGGTCAAAGAGGAAATATGAAAAGAAACTGCAGGGAATCTAGAAGATAAAGATAGTAAACTGCATATCAGAACCTATGAGAAATAAAGTAATGCTCAGAGGAAAAGCCTTAAATGTTATCAATAAACAAGAAAGATGAAAATAAGAAATTAAACATCTGATCTGAGAAGTTAGACAAAGAACAACAAAACAGGACAGAAGCAAGAAATTGATAAAGATAATAGAAGAAATTATGAGTTAAGAAGCAGAAAAATAGAACTAATGACATGAGGAAAACAATAAAATAGATAAACTGCAAGATAACCTAATAAAGAAAATGGAGAAGGAAGCTCAAATGCACAAAATAGGAAATTATAAAAGAAAAATAACCACAGAAAGAGAAGAAAGTAAGAATCATGAAACTGCTTTGCTTGACTTTATGCAAATACATTAAAAAACATAAAAGAATTTGACTTTTTTTTCAAAGTGTAAATGACCAAACCTGATTTCAAAAGGGGGAAAAATCTACTCATTTCCATTTGGAAATTGTTCAAGTAGCTGAAGAGCTCTTTCCCCAAAAATACCAGGATCAGATTGTCTCACAGGGAAATTCTACCAAGCCTCTAATAAGCAGATAATTACAATATTATTTAAACTATCAAGGCTCTAAAGAGGGGGGAAATATTTTTACATATTTCAATAAAACAAATAGAACATTGACACCCAAATGCAAGAAAGATATGCACAAAAAAGAGAAACCACAGTCTCTTATGAAAAACAATGCAAATAATCCTAAATAAAACTGAGGTAAACTGGATCTACAGCACATCAAAAGAAAAATACATTATGACCAAATGATGTTTATTTCATGAATGTACAAATTATGTAATATTAGGGAACATATAATACAATTTATTGTAGTAATAGATGTAGGGAGAAAACTTACATTAACATCTTCGTAGACACCAAAAAGCCATTGACAAAATTCTGATGTTCATTTCTGGTATAAACATTTAATAAAATAGGGATCGGTGGATTTTTCCCTAATAAGATGGAGCACATCTGTCTCAGCAGAAAAGTCAATACCATGTTTAATGAGAAGGCACCAAAAGTATCCTCACTAAAGTTTCCCCACTGAAATCAGGAGCAAGACAAGAATATCTGCTATCATACTATTATTAAACATTGAGCTGAAGGTACTTGCCAAAAGAAAGAAATTAAAGGGATAAAAAAATAGAAATGGAACTCAAACAACATTATTTGCAGATAATATGGTCATATATACAGAAAACAGAAGAGAATCACATTTAAAACTACTATAAACAGTAGGAGAACTCAATGAGGTGTGCAACGAGTGGTGTGCAAATTGATATGTGAATGCGAACAGTTTTTGTGTACAAAAGCAAGCAGTTAGAAGGTAGAGAGGAACAAAATACCTCATTTACAATAGCAGAAAAAAATTCAGGAATAAATTTGTCAGAAAATTTGTGTAACTGGTAAGAAAAAACTTAGAACACTTCTGAAAGTTCTAAAGAAGGTTTGAACAAATGGGAATACATTCAGTGTTCTGAGGTAGGAAGATGCGCCGTCATGAAGGGCAATTTCTCCCCAAGTTAATTTTCAAATTTAATGCAATTCCAATGAAAGTGTCTATATGCTTTTTTTAAACAGAAACTAGACAAATTGATTCTAAAATCTACATGAAATACATAAAAATAAGAGTAACCAGAAATTACAAAAAAAAAAAAAAAAAAATTGCCGTGAGAGGTACTAACCCTATAGTCATTCAAGTCTGATAGGTACCAGAAAAGAGACAGGCCAGTAGATGAGAAAACAAAGCCAAGATTTAGAGCCACATATGTGCAGAACTTTAGGATGAGTTAAAAATGCCACCTTAAGTAGAAATGTGTGGTAGAGAAATGTATGATATTATAATGCTTAAATCAGTATAACTATTTAATTTGTACCAGAGTATAAACCAGAGCAATAGTTGGGGACATCATCAAACTTCTCTCAGTATTTCACTTCTACAATAGATAGCCAATTTATAAAAACATGAGTGATCCAATTAATATTATTTATAAGCTTATTCTTGGTAACTATATATTTGAGGGTTTTGCCTCAACAAGAAACGCACATTGCTTTCAGATGTCCATGAAATATTTTTAAAATTGATTGTTAACTAAGCCAGAAAGAAGACACACAATACTTCCACCAAATGAAGAAATTATACAGCCCACATTTTCCTGACCTCAGCGCAATGAAACTAGAAATTAATTACAAAGCACGTAAGACAAACATCTTTATGAAAATGAAAAATCACTCTGCTAGACAATTATTTTGTGAGACAGGAAATCAGACGGCAGTAGCAGAATATTTAAAAAAAAAGACAATGACAAAATGACACATTAACACGCAGGGGATGCAGCTATTCCAGTACTCACAGGATAATTCACAGCTTTAATTGCTTTTATTATTAAGTGAACAAGAATGAAAATAAATGGACTAAGCATCTAATGCAAGAAATTGAAAAAAAAGAGCAAATTCGAAAACAGAAGAAATAAATTAATGAAGATAATAGCTACTTTAGTCCATGTGTATGGGTTCAAGTTGACAAGGGGTGGACTTGTGATGGCTAATACAGAGTGTCAACTTGATTGGATTGAAGGATACAAACTATTGATCCTGGGTGTGTCTGTGAGGGTGTCGTCAAAGGAGATTAACATTTGAGTCAGGGGGCTGGGAAAGGCAGACCCACCCTTAATCTGCTAGAATCTAAGCAGGCAGAATAATGTGAAAAGAGAGACTGGCCTAGCCTCCCAAACTTCGTCTTTCTCCTGTGCTGGACGCTTCCTGCCCTCAAACATCGGACTCCAAGTTCTTCAGTTTTGGGACCCTGATTGGCTCTCCTTGCTCCTCAGCCTGCAGACAGCCTATTGTGGGACCTTGTGATAGTGTGAGTTAATACTTAATAAACTCATACATATATTCCATTAGTTCTATCCCTCTAGAGAACCCTGACTAATACAGTCCATTTTGTGCTGCTACAACAGAATACCTGAGACCTGGGTAATTTATAAAGGACAGAGATTTATTTCTTACAGTTCTAGAGGCTGGCAAGTCCAAGGCTGAGGGGCCACATCTGGTGAGGGCATTCTTGCTGGCCATCCCAAGGCAGAAAGTGGAAGGGCAAGAGAGCACATGAAAGAAAGAGAAGGGAAGGAAACCAAACTCATCCTTTTATCAGGAACCCTCTCTGGTGATAACTAACCTGCTCTCATGACAATGGCATTAACTAATCACCTCTCAAAGGTCCCACCTCTCATTACTGGGGATTAAATGGGGGTCACATTGAAACCATTACAATAGCTGAAATTAATGATATGGAAAATTTTAAAAGCAGATGTGATTTAAAACCCAAATGCTACTTCTTTAGAATCATCTGTAAAAGAAAACAGTTTTCTGGTAAGATGAATCAAGAAGAATATAAAAAAGAAGGTAGTAACATAAATGAGAAAGCAGTTGAGACCATAGATGAAGAGGTTCTTTTCAAATTATAAAAGAATGTTACATGAATAAATTTGAAAATCTCAAAATGAAGAATTTCCTAGGAAAATATAAAGTTATAAAACAGAAAATGTAAATATACAAATAACAACTAAGATAGAAGTTTAGAATATGGATAAAAAATCACTTGGCCCAATGCATTCTTTCAGAACCAAGCAAAAAGATACTTTCTGAATCATTTAATTTGTACCAGAGTACAAGAGAGACAGAAAGCCTACCTATGTTTTTGTGGATATGTATGAGTTCCTTAGATATTCTGGATAGTAATCAGTGTATGAACTCCTTGAAAAACTCTGTTGGGGTTTTGAGGGGAATTATATTGAACTTATTTAGGGAGAACAGTGCGATGTTGAGCTTCTCCAAGTATGAAATAATATGTCTTTTTAATTTACGTAGGGTGTTTTGAGTCTTTCAACAATCTTTGTAACTTTCCCTATAATTTTTAAAAATATATTTTAGAGACAGGGTCTTGCTGTGTCACCCAGGCTGGAGGGCAGTGGTGTGATTACAGCTCTTAACAGCCTTGAACTTCTGGGCTCAAGGGATCCCCCCACCTCAGCCTCCTATAGCTGGGACTATGGACGTGTGCCACCATGCCTGGCTAATCCAAACACACCTCTTGTTAGATTTATTCTTAGGTACCCTATAGGTTTTGTTTCAATAGTATTTTTTAAATTAAAAATTTAATGGCCAGTAGATACATGAAAAGATGTTCAATATCACTAATCATTAGAGAAATGGAAACCACAATGAGACAACACTTCACACCCATTAGGGTAGCTACTATCAAAAGGACAGAAAGTAGCAAGCATTGACAAGGATGTGGAGAAAATGGAACCCTTGTGCCCTGTTGGTGGGTATGTAAAATGGTGTAGCCACTATGGAAAACAGTATGGTGGATACTCAAAAAAGTAACAGAATTATCATATAATCCAGCAAACCCACTTCTGAGTGCATATACAAAAGAACTGAAAACAGGATCTTGAAGAGATATTTGCCTACCTATGTTCATAGTAGCACTATTTGAAATTGCCAAGAGGGGTAAGTCACTTAAATGTTTGACAGATGAATGAATAAACAGAATGTGGCATGTACATACAGTGGAATATCAGTCAGTCTTAAAAAGGAAGAAAATTCTGACAAATGCCACAACATAAATGAACCTTGAGGACATTATGCTGAGTAAAACAAGTCAGTCACACAAAAGCAAATACTGTATGATTCTACTTAAATAAGGTATCAAAAGTCAAATTTGCAAAGACAGAAAGTAGGATGGTCGTTCCCAGAGGTTGGGAGAAGGGGCAAATGGGGGACGTGTTTAATGAGTATAGAGTTTCAGTTTTGCAAGATGTGAAAGTTCTGGAGATCTACTGCACAATAATGTGAATGTACTTAACATAGTAAACTGTACATTTAAAAAGGGCTCAGGCGGTTCATTTTGTATGTTTTTGCCACTATTAAAAAATTAATGATAGAAAAAATGTGAGCTGTTGTTACTGGAGCATAGAATTAAATATAGTTAAGTTCACTTTAGTGTGTTGGTCTTATATCAAGCAAACTTGCTCAAACCCTTCTGTTTAGTCTAATAGTTTGTGTGATGATTCTGTTGGATTTTTTTATGTAGACAAGCGTATCATCTGCACATAATAAGTTTTGTGGGTTTTTTTTCAATTTTTATATTTCTTTTTCTTGTCTTATCATGTAGCCCACAACTTCTAGTACACTGTTAAATAAAGTTGTTATAAAGGATATCTTCGTCTTATTTCTGATTTTAAAGAGAATGCTTCTAACAATTTTACCATCAAATAGAATGCTTGCTATAAGTTTGTCATAGATTCTCTATATCTTCTCTATTCCTTTTTTGCTAAGAGTATTCCCTGCCATGAATGAATGTTGAACTTTACCACAGGCTTTTCTAGATATATTGAAATAGCTTTATGTTTTTTTCTTTGCTAATTTGTTAATGAAGTGAATTACATAATTTCTTTACATTAAATTATCTTTGTATTCCTTGCATAAATCCAACTTCACCATTTTTTCACAATACTGGATTTTGTTTATTAATATTTCATTTATGATTTTTGCTTTTATGTTTATGAGATAAGTTCTATTTTCCTTTATCTTACTGTCTTTGATTTTTGAATGAAGGTATTACCAGACTTCTAGAAAAAGTTGGGAAGCATGACCTCTTCTTCTATTCTTTGAGATGGTTTAAGACTTATATAATGATTAGTTTTATGTGTTAACTTGACTGGGCCACGGGGTGCCAAGATATTTGGTCAAACATTATTCTAGGTGGGTTTATGGGAGTGTTTTGGATGAGATTGACATTTGAATTACTAGCCTGAGTGAAGTAGATTGCCCTCCCTAATGTGGGAGGCCCTCATCCAACCAGTTGAATGCTCAGATAGAACAAAAAGGCTGACTCTCCCACAAACAAGAGGGTACACTCCCTGCCTGAACTGCCTGGAGAGGGGAAATCGATTTTTTCCTACCTGGTCTCTGGTGGAAACATTGATTCTTCCTGGATTTTAAGTTGCTGGCATTCAGACTGAAACTACACCAGCAGTTCTCCTGTGTCTTCTCCAGCTTGGTGACTTCAGATCTTGGGACTCGTCAGCCTCCATAATTTCATGAGCCAATTATTTATAACAAACCTCTCAATCTCTGTCTCTACCTCTGGCGTGCCCTCTCTCTCTCTCCCCCTCTCTTTCTGTGTGTGTATGTGAGACAGAGAGAGAAATAATATATACACATACATTCTATTGGTTCAGTTTATCTAGAGAACCCTGAGTAGTGCAACTGAGATTACCTGTTAATTACATATTTGGTCAAAGTTGACTCTGGGCCTGGTGGGGTTTCTTTTGCATGGTACATAAGTTAGATTTTACATCAATGCTTCAATTTTTTTGATGATTATAGGTTTTTTCAGAGTTTTTGGTTCTTCCCGAGACAGTTTTGATAAGTCACATTTTCCAAGGAAACTGGCCATTTTCAATTTTATTGGTATAAAGTTGTTCAAAACATTCTTTTGTGATGTTAAAAATTACTTTTTGCTGTATTTCTTTCATTTGTTAGTTCCTAATATCATTCACTTGTGCTTTCTCTTTTTCTTAACTAGGCTTTGGTTTTGCTGATTTTATCATTGTTTGGTTTTAAGTTTAATTATTTTCTACTGTTATATTTATTGTTTCCTTCATTTTTCTTTCTTTGGTTTACTCTGTTGTTCTTTTTCAATATTCTTGAGTTGGGTGCATAGCTTATTATTTTTTAATCTCTCTTCTTGTCTAATGTAAATGCCCTCCGAGTACTACTTTAGCTGCATCCCATACATTTTGATATGTACTATTTGCATTATCCACAATTATTCTTTCTTTGACCCATAAATTATTTACAACTATACTGTAATACGGGGTTTAACAGCTTATCTTTTATTAATTCTAATTTTATTGCATTGTGGTCAGAATAAATGATCTGTGTGCTAACAGTTCTTTGAAATTTGTTGAGATTTTCTTTTTGAACTTTTATCTGTCAGTTTTTGCAAACATTTCATATGTACTCGAAAAGAATGGGTTTTCTATAATTGTTGCAGGATTTTGTTTGTCCATTATATCAAGCATGTTGTCTCTTTCAGATCTTCTATATTCTTGCCAAATTTTTGTCTCCTTGATCTATAAATTATTGATTGACTTTATTAAAAATTTTTCACTATGGCAATGGGTTTGTCAATTTTTAAAATAATCTAGTACATTTTTGTTTTATATATTTTGTGAGACTGGCATTAGGTGCATGCATAGTAATATAATGCAACTGCTATATATTACAAGTAAGGTGTTCCTTGTATCATTGTCATTTATGATGTGTCTCTAATGATAATTTTGCCTTAGAGTCTGTTTCTCCCCCCAACTTTTATTTGGCTAGTATTTTCTTTGTATAACTTTTCCTTTTTACTTTCAATATTTTTGCCCACAAATAACTGGATTTTGATTTTTAAAATTCAATCTGAACGTCTGATTTTATTTTATTTTATTTATTTTATTTTATTTTATTTTTTTGAGACGGAGTCTCGCTCTGTCGCCCAGGCTGGAGTGCAGTGGCCGGATCTCAGCTCACTGCAAGCTCCCCTCCTGGGTTCACGCCATTCTCCCGCCTCAGCCTCCCGAGTAGCTGGGACCACAGGCGCCCGCCACCTCGCCCGGCTAATTTTTTGTATTTTTTAGTAGAGACGGGGTTTCACCGTGTTAGCCAGCATGGTCTCGATCTCCTGAATCTTGTGATCCGCCCATCTCGGCCTCCCAAAGTGCTAGGATTACAGGCTTGAGCCACTGCGCCCGGCCCTGATTTTAAATGCATAAAGTTTATTCCATTTATATTTATTGTAAGCTGATATGCCTGTATTTAGTCTATTGCACTACTTTGCACTTTCCTGCTTACCATAGTTTTCATTTGCTTCACTTCTTTTCTTCTTTTGAAGTAGTTGAATTTATACTCCCTTTCATTCCTCTACGTTTTATTTCTAGTCTTACAGTGCCTACTTTAAAGATTTTTTTGAATAAACCTTTCATTTTGGAATAATTTTAGATTTACAGAAAAACTGTGAAGATAGAATAGAGGTTCTCATAAACCCGACACTGTTTTCTCTAGCATTCACATCCTACGTTAGTATAATTCACTTGTCACAATTAACGAACCAATATTGATCGATTGTTACTTTTACCTAAAATATATTTTTATTCATATGTCCTTAAAATTTATACAATTTTTTTTCTGTTCCAGGATCCCATTCAGGATACCACATTACATTTACGTTTCCTTAGGCTCCTCTTTACAGTGATAGTTTCTCATTTTTTTTTTCGTTTTTGATGGCAGCTTTGAGGGGTAATGGTCAATTGTGTTGTAGAATATCCCTCAATTGGGATTTTTCATAATTAAACTGAAGTTATAGGCTTTGAAGGGGAAACCACAGAGGTAATATGCCATTTTTGCATCATATCAAGGGTAAATACTATCAAAATGACATCTCTGTTGATGTTGATCACCTGTATGAAGGAATTTTGTCATGTTGCTCCCTGTGAAGTTACTCCTTTCCCCCTTTTTTCATACTGTACTTTTTGGAAGGAAGTTTCTACATGCACACCACATTTAAGGCGTGGGGAGTCACACTTCACCTACTTGAAGGCAAATTATTTACACAAATTATTTGGAATTCTTCTGCATGGGAGATTTGTCTCTTCTCTCCCATATGTTAATTTAATTTATTTTTTAATTTTTGTGGGTACATAGTAGGCCAATATATTTATGGGTTATATCAGACATTTTAATACAGGCATGCAATGCAAAATAGTCACACCAGGGTAGATAAAGTATCCATCACCTCAAGCATTCCAATTTGTTTATTAATTCAATTATTTATTCATATTAGAATGGGCTCATGAATATCTTAAATTTTGGGTTATAATCCACTACTCCTTTATTTATTTTGTGGCTTAAATTGTTTCAACTTTCTGACACTACAAGATGCTCAGGTTCATTTTATATATTCCTAACCCTACTACTAGAATCAATCATTTCTTTAAGGAGCCTCTTTTATTAGGAGAATTGCATGTATTAACAACTTACATTAAAAATTGTAACATTAATACCCGACTTAACAAATATTAATGTTAACCAATAATAACGACCCTCCTCCTTTAAAACTATAAACATGTAAAACTCTGAATACCCTTTTTTGGCTTACATGGTATTCTTGTCCAGTGTTTTAGTCCTGTCTTGCTTTTATACCTCCAAAATCCATCATGATTATTGACCTATACAGCCCAAATCTCATTTAAACATTTCTTTGTTCTCCATTGCTCTCACATCTCCCTCTTTCCTTCTGTGTTCAATTTCATTCTACTTGAAATAAACCCTATAGTAGTTCTTTCAGGAGCAGTCTGAGATTTACGTTTGTTTCTACCTTGTCATTGGGCGATAGTTTAGCTATACGAGATTCTAAGTTGACAGTCATTCTTCCCTTATCACTTTGAAAATATTATTCCATTGTCTTCTGGCTTTTCTTCTTGCCAGAAGTCTGCTGTCAGTCCAATTTCCATTATTGATCTTTCTTTTCTCTCTTATTATTTTTAAAGTTCTTTGCTTTGTTTGGTTGTCCTACAATTTCATTATGGAGCATCAAGATACAAATTTATTTTTATTTATTCTTTTCAGGATGCATTGGGCTTCTTCAGTTATGAATATTTTTTACATGTATTATTATATTAAATTGTGATAAAATACACATAATGTAAAATTCACCCTCTTGACCATTTCTAAGTGTACAGCTCAGGGGCATTAAGTGCATTCACACTGTTGTGTAATCATCCCTGCCATCGAAGAACTCTTTACCAGAACTCGTTTCATCTTACAAAACTGAAACTCTGTACCTATTAAATAAAAACTCCCCATTCCTCTCCCCGACGTCCCTGAAAATCACGATTTATTTTCTGTCTCTATGAGTTCAACTCCTTTTGATGCTTCATGTAAGTGGAATCATACAGCAATTATCTTTTGTGTGTGTGTGTGTGACTGGCTTATTTTACTTAACATAATATCCCAAGATTCACCCATGTTGTTTCGTGTGTCATAATTTTCTTCCTATTTAAGGCTTTGAAAAGCTTTTCTTTTTAAAGCTGAACAATATTCCGTTCTATATAAATGCCACATTTTGTTTATCCATTCATTCAGTGATGAACATTCGGTTTGCTTCCCCTTCTTGACTATTGTGAATAATGCTGCTGTGAAGATGAGTGTGCAGACCAGGCGTGGTGGCTCACACCTGTAATCCCAGCACTTTGGGAGGCCGAGGTGGGTGGATCGCTTGAGCCCAGGAGTTCAACATCAGCCTGAGGAACATGGCGAAACCCTGTGTCTAGCAAAAATACAAATTAGCCTGGCGTGGTGGCGCGTGCCTGTAATCCCAGCTACTTGGGATGCTGAGGCAGGAGGATTGCTTAAACCCTGGAGGTGGAGGTTGCAGTTAGCCAAGATCTCACAACTGGACTCCATCCTGGATGACAGAGCGAGACCCTGTCTCAAATTAAAAAAAAAAAAAAGAAAGAAAGAAAGGAAAAAAAAGAATGTGCAAATATCTCTTGGTGATTCTGTTTTCAGTTCTTTTGGACATGTACTCAAAAGTGAGATTACTGAATCATATGGTAGTTCCATTAATTTTCTGAAGAACAGCATACTGTTTTCCATAGCACCTAAACCTCCATATCCTTGTCAGTGTTTGTTAATTTCTGTTTTTTGTTTGTTTGTTTTGTTTCTTGTTTTTTTTTTTTGAGACAGAGTCTCACTCTGTCGCTCAGGCTGGAGTGAAGTTGTGTGATCCCGGCTCACTGCAACCTCTGTCTCCTGGGTTCAAGCGATTCTCATGCCTCAGCCTCCCAAGTAACTGAGACTACAGGTGCCCACCACCACGCCTGGCTAATTTTTGTATTTTTTTTTTTTTTGGAGAGACAGGGGTTTCAACATGTTGGTTAGGCTGGTCTTGAACTCCTGGCCTGAAGTGATCCACCCCTCTAGGCCACCCAAAGGGCCGGGATTACAGGCGTGAGCCACTGCACCCCATCAGTTTCTGTATTTTGATAGTAGCCATCACAATGAGTGTGAAGCGGCATCTCATTGTGGTTTTGATTTGCATTTCCCTAATGATGAGTGAATTGTGTTTTTATTGGTGACTTATGACTATTTTAAATCAATTCTAGATCATTCTTATTCTCTCCTTGAATGTTGTTTCTCTGATTCTGTATTTTCTCTCTCCTCTTCCTCTATCAAAAGATGGGTTTTCTCCCAACTCTATCCCTCACTGAGAACACAAGACACAGGGATGTCAGGTCTAGCTTTTCATCTAACTCACACTCAAAGCCTTGTCTCCTGTGCCTTTGTGGGTATAAACATCCTCTCTCCCCTTTCCCTGGACAGCTGCAGTGACAGGTCATGTGCTTATCTCTTTGGTTTTCAGTTCCTACTTTATTTCTTGGTCCTGGAAATTTTCTCTACTTTTCTGTAGGCTCACGTATTTGTTATGCTGTATTGGGCATTTCTAGGCGTTTGTGGTGGGAAGATTTTGGGGATATCTGATCCACGGTATTTTCAGAACTAGAAGCCCTTCCAACTCATTTACAAAACTAAATAAACCTGACAAAAGATAGCACAAAAAAAGAAGGCTGCAGGCTAATCTCATTTACGAATATAGATGCAAACATCTTAAATAAAATATTAGCAAATTGAATCCAGCAATATATTAAATGAATATTCCACAATGACCAGGTAGGGTATATTATTGGAAGGCAAGGACAGTTCTATTTTAGGAACTCTATTAATATAATTCATCATATTAATAGGCCAAAAGGGAAAAACCAGGGATGATAAAAAGGCATTTGATAACACTCAGCATCCATTTTGCAGGAAAATCTCGCTTGGTAAAAGAGAAATAGCAGGATTCTTCTTTGGCCTGGTAGGAAAGGCTTACAGAAACATCCCATCCTGGAAGGGGAAAGCAGCACCTCCTGAGAGCATTCTAATTGAGAGAGGGTCTCCTCCACGCCTGCGCAGCCCGTCTCCTCTGCCCCAAGTTGAGAATAAATCATCGTGTTCCTACTTCTCTGGATCAGTTGGAGCCAAACATTCCACTTAGCCCGAGGAGTCACTGATGGATATTTTGCTTTCCAAACACACACTTTGGACCCAGGCAGCCTAGTGTGGCTGTGTGATGTTGGACAAGTGGCCACCACTTGCTGAGCTTCTCTGAACCTCAATTTTCTCACTTGTGAAATGAGGCTAAGATTTTCTATTCCCTGGAGCCATGAAAGTGAAGTCCCCGGCACACAGTAAAGGCTCAGAGAACATTAATCACTTAGCACTTCCCTCCTTCTCCATCTCTCCTTCTGTCTCTTCTCATCTTGCCTGGGTTTCCCTTCCTTTTTCATGCTTCCATGATCCCAGGTCTGGCCAGTTCAGTCTCCTTACCCAAGTAAGCCCACTGGCTGGGGAAATTTGGGGACCCCAGAGCCCTGAGTTAGCATTCAAAGACATTAAGGTAGCTGCATGGGGCCTGACTGAGGGCTGGCCTGGGAGGCTCTCCCCAGGGCTTCCTGCCCCCAAGGGGGCCTGGTCAGTGAGTCCTGGAGGCCAGGAGGTCCATCTGGGCACCTGGTCTCATTGGGGGAGGTTTCTGTGCTCTGGTGGAATAAGGGCGGTTCCTGGTGGGCAGACCCAAGTTTAAGAACACGCTGTGCAGTCGAGCATGGTGGCTCACGCCTGTAATTCCAGCACTTTGGGAGGCCGAGGCGGGTGGATCACGAGGTCAGGAGATCGAGACCATCCTGGCCAATATGGTGAAACCCCGTCGCTACTAAAAATACAAAAATTAGCTGGGTGTGGAGGTGCGTGACTGTACTCCCAGCTATTCAGGAGGCTAAAGCAGGAGAATTGCCTGAACCAGGGAGTTGGAGGTTACAGTGAGCAGAGATCGTGGCACTGCAATCCAGGCTGGTGACAGAGCAAGACTCCATCAAAAATAATGATAATAATAATAAACAAATAAATTAACAGACAAACAAACACAAAAAACACGCTGTGCTCCTCTAGGTCTGCCAGCCTCTTGCCAACTTCTTCTTCTTACAGGGTTCCTCCCAGTGGGGTAAAGTCTGGGATCACAGTCCCACAGTTTCTCAGACGAAGACCAAAGCCAGACCCTGGACTCCAGCCTCAGCCTCAGGTCCTTGCACCTCACCATCTCTTCCGCGGGTCCCCTAAGCTCCAGCCTGCCGCTTTCTTCACCATCCCCAAACTTAGCTCTTACCTCCGCCACCTCCACGCTTCCACCTGTGCTCTGCCGCTTCTCTCCTCGCACTCGGTATCCCGTGACTCATCAGAGTCGGCATTTGGTCCTTTCCCAGCTGGGACACCAGCAAGGTCCCCTGGGTCAGTCGGGTGTACTAACCACTAACTGAACCTTTTATTTCAAAATGCCTTGGATACTTGCCGCCACTAGAGGGAGAGGGACTGCCCTTCCCCAGGGAGGGATTAGTGAATCCTTAGAGACAGCAAACAACCGGCCCCAGAGCGAGCCCCTTTCAAATGCAGACCAACCAATCCGGAGTCATTTACCCACCCACCTCCTTTGTGGGGCTCCGACCCTCCAGAGGCACTGTCCACCTGCCCTTTTCACCCCAGGGCCCACTTCCCGACCCTGGGGGCAGCGCCTACCCTCAGAGCCTGCTGATGTTACTCACGCTAGTCAGTGCTAAGCCTGCTCACCCTCTCTCGTCTCTTCTTTCCTGTGGAAACCACCACAAGGGCTCTTACCCACATTTTCCCTGCCCCGGCGCCCCTCCTCGTTCCCCGCCGCCGACCACCACCAGCACTCTGCTTCCAAATTGACTGGTGCTCCCTGGTATGACACCTCCACGGCATGGTGTGGCTTCTCTCTAGGGATCTATGTGTACAACAAACCATCTTTTCAAGGTAATCACGTTCTGATCTGTTAGCTTCACCATCCCCGAATAGCAATAAAACCGATTACATTTGCAAACAGACCGGATAGGCTCAGTGATGCTGAGATTACACACCGGTCTTGGTGGCTTAACACACAAAGCTTACTGTTGGTCTAGGTGACTCTCCAGGACAAAGTCCTCCAGGCAGTGACTCAGTGATCCAGGTTGCAGGAGGCTCCACATTCCTGTAGTGGCCCCTTTGGGAACACACCTCCCCGTTTGCCTTGGAGAGTATGAAAGTACTGGAGGATTTAGCACCAGCACTTCATTGCTTTGGCCCCAGAATGGCACACACCACCAATGCTCACAGCTCATTGGGAAGAACAAATCTCCTCACCTCAACCAACAGCAAGTTGACCAGGAGGCGTGAACCCCCAGAGTGCTCAGAAGGAGAAGAAAATGGGAGAGGGAGATGGGTGTATACTCAATATCTCTGTCTCATTCTCTTCTCTGTTACTGGGGCAGGGAAAAGAATCTTCCCCAGCGTAGGATGTTGCCCTCTGGGGCTCACCAGGAGGTCACACTGACTGGGAGGGGTCTGTCCTCTACTGACATCCACATAGCGGGGGCTGGCTGCAGCAGGAAAAGCACATTTGCCCAAGGAAGCCCTCATTTTGTCATCTCCCCCAGACAAAGCAGACTAGCTCTAGGGTGTCTCCTCTAGAGCTTAAAAAAAATTAAAAATTTTAAAAGAGAGGGAGAGAGAGACAAACAAACAATTCTGATCCCAACCGGGCAGAGACACAAATAGCGACTTTTAATTATATAATCTGCTTTTGATGAATTTATTTCTGACAGTTTTATAGGTTGACGAGAGAGTGCATTTTAGATGCAAAAAAACCCATTATTCATTCCAGGCTCTTTGAGCATAAAAATTGTCAAATGATTTTAATACAGTTTTAAGTTTTATGTTTATTGTCAAGGAAAAAAAAAAAGTCCACAGCAATTACCAAGTCACATGCCCCTTCAATCTTTATGTTTCTGACAGCAAGAACAATAAAATATGTTTTTGCCCAAACCTTTTACCGCTCGGATTGACGTGGCTTCAGTGACAGCTGCTTTTCTTCCATGTGAGGACCATTTATGAGAACGCTAACTTAGAACCACTCCTTGGTGGGGGGTGGCAGGGGGAGTCCCAGCTGCTCTGCGGAACACAGATGTTCCCTGGCAGAAATGTCCAGACCCTGAGGTCTGGGACCAGAGAAGACCAAAGTGGGGTGAAACCAGGTGAGAGAAATCTGTGTTTTTACACCATCTTCGGGCACCTTGTTGGTTTGCAGGGGTCTCAAGAGAGCACACGTTGCCCAGTGAGAACCACTGGCCAAGGATAACCTTCTCATCAGAGCGTGACCAAGAAGACAGTGTACTAGTCATCGTCCTGCCAAGCGCTGGACCTGTTGTCTTGGTTTGAGCTCCTTCACAAACAGAATCTGAGAGAAAGATTTCAGAACAAGTCGTCTGTTTGAGAAGTGATCCCAGGAAACACCAGCAGACAGTGGGGAAGGGAGACAGGGAAGAGAAAGAAGTGGATAGAGGATGAGTTGTCAGATAAGCTGCCATCACGGGCAACTGGAGCTGAATCTGCTGGGGAGCTTCAGGAGACGTAGGGCATGCCTTGGAGTTAACCCAACCGCCGGACAGGACAACTTGGCTATTTACCGGTTGATGTCTCATCATACATCTTTGGTCCAGGTCTGCTCCTAGGGGCATGAACTCTCTAGACCTCTGCTTGCCCTGAGCTTGTGCCGCACCTACCAGCCAATAGCACAGAGAAAAGACAACCTGCCACTCAGGTAACCCGCAGCCTTGAAAGGACCTCCCACCGCGCAGGTGGCCCAGATGTGGCCATCCCTTCATTCTCCAGCGCCTGTGCCCATGGGCTGCTTCTCTGCTTTGTGCTCCATGCCAACCTGATTGCAGAATTCAGCATCTCCGCAGGGACTCCCAAGTAGAACCAGTGAATAATGTTTGCTGAGTATTTTTAGAGACAATAGAGAAGCCCTTCCTCCCTTGTTCGTCTGCCCAGGGATTCTTTGCTCTCCCCTCCTTCTCCCAGTGGCCAGCCTGGTGGGCTTGTCTCCTTCAATCCCACCCCACCACAAACTTCTCAGCCCTCTAGGATACAGAGCAGTTCAGCGCTACTCACTTTCTGTCTCCAGCCTTGCTATTCCCGCACTCACCAAGTGCTCAGAGAAGCCTGGAGCCCTTTGGTCATCCGGGCCCGGCCTCATGGAAGGCAACTTAGAAACTGCCCATTAGAATGTCACCACCACTAAGTGGATTGTCAAGGTGGTTCTATTCAACATGGAGGACTCTAGGGAGATAGATGGCAGGGCTGTGCTTTGCCAGATAGCTGGGTCCCCAAGGCCATGGACGTATTAGTCAAGAATCTCCTCTCCTGGCCAGGCGCCGTGGCTCGCCCAGGTGTGGTGGCTCACGCCTGTAATCCCAGCACTTTGGGAGGCTGAGGCAGGTGGATCACCTGAGGTCAGGAGCTCAAGACCGGCCTGGCCAACATGGTGAAACCCCGTCTCTACTAAAAAATACAAAAATTAGCCGAGTGTGGTGGCAGACACCTGTAACCCCAGCTACTAGGGAGGCTGAGACAGGAGAATCACTTGAACCCAGGAGGCGGAGGTTGCAGTGAGCTGAGATGTGCTACTGCATTCCAGCCTGGGCAACAAGAGTGAAACTCTGTCTCATAAAAAAGGGGGGTACTGGGAGGTGTGGGGCACTCTGCCCAGGGGTGCTGTGGCCAGGGCTTGGTCTGAGGCAAGCAGCAGGGCTCAGCCTCTCCAGAGGGCATTTAAACCTTCAGGATTGAAGGGTATGGTGACCTGAGATCCATAGCCCAAGAGTGTCTCCGGTGGACATAGGCTTGAATCCAAGCTCCACAGGCCTGCAGTCTGGATGGACATAGAAATGGAGCTGGTCCAGCGTAGTGTCCTGCCCTCATGGGAACTGAGCTAAGCAAGCCTGTCGGGGAGCAAGGGGAGCGGGCAGTGCCAGGAGGATTGAGGTATGGAGGCTGCAGGGAGAGCCCCAGACATCCGGAGAACCCTCCCTGGGGATCCGGGGAGGGGCCTCTTGCAGACTCACATCCAGGCAGGTCTGGATAGATAGTGACTCCACAATGAGCAGGAGCAAGGTTCCTCAAGGGCCTTTGCCTGAACTGTCTCCTCCGCCTGGAAAACTCTTCATACAGCCCACTCAGCAAACCCCTACACATCCTTTACGACGGCATAAAAGACACTTCTTCAGGGAAGTATTCCTGGATTTCCCAGTCTTGCCCAGGCCCCAGTGCCACACACCGCCATGAACCCCTGTGCTTCTTAGTGGCATGCATTACATTTTAAAAGAATATAGTATTTCACAATAATTGTAATTTGTTGATTATAAAAATGTTTCTCTTCTCCTCTAGGCTGAACTCTATGGGGTCAAGGTCATGGTCTGTTTTGCTCCCAGCTCTGTCTAAAACACTGAATGGTGCCCGGCAGACAGCAGATCTCATTACATTGTGAATGGATAATGGGTGGATAGAGGGAGGGGTGGAGGGATGAAACAGGCTTCCCTTCCGTGGCACTTCGGTAAGCCTATTTCCTTTTCCTCCTGCATTCCCAGTCTCCCTTGCAAGCAGATGTAGTCACGTGCCTGGGTCTGGCCCATGGGACTGAACGCTGGTGGAAGTGAGGTACTTCTCGGGCTGATCCGTGTGGCCCTTCTACAGAGAACTCTGAGGCCCCAGGAAATAGCAGAGCCACACATGGAGGGTGCCTGGGCCGCTGAATGACTGTGTGGAACAGAGCTCAGCCCCCCCTCCCCCGCCACTCCAGTGGACTTTATCCCTTTTCCCAAGTGGGAAATAAACCTCTATCGTGTTAAGCTACTGAGGTTTGGGAGTTATTTGTTCCAGAGGCAAAACTTGTCCCAGCTAATACATCCCTTGGGATGGATGCCCCAGGAGGAACCGGGTCTGATCATTTCTCTGCTTTCAGCATCTCTGTCTTGTTGCCGCCCTCAATCAGAATGGGCTGGGTGGGTTTCCAGGAAAGAGGAAGAGGTCATTTTCTAACACTTGTTCCTTGTGTTCACCCTCTCCCTTGGGAGGTGGGAGTGACTTGAGGACATGGAGTTTCTATCTGGAATGGTAGAGACAATGGATGGGTGTTTGGACTCTGAAATCAGTTGTGTGTTCAAATCCCGGTTCTGTCTGCGACCTCTGGACAGTCGCTTGTAATTTCCGATAATGACGCCTGCACCATGGAGTTATGTAAACACTCCAAGAGCTCGAATGTGAAGCACTTGGCACCCGTACAAGGGAGCGATCATAATAATTACAGTTTTCCTCAGGTCTCAGCATCTCAGTTGCAGGAAGCTCTGCGTTGCAAGTCTTTTGTCTCATTCCATTTTCGAGCCAGACGGCCCCATTTTTCTCCCAGTTTCCGCGGTTCTTGAGCTGCCCCAGTGCCTATTACACAAACCCCAATGCATCTCTGAAGTTAGCAGCTAATTATGTTCCAGGAAGTTATAGATCTGGAGTTTTTCATGTGCCAGAGGCAATTGCCTGCTCGGGCTCTCATTTTGCAGGGCAGCCTTCCAAGGCCTGATTGGGAGCCCCTTCCCCTGGTCCCAGGGGCCTTGTGGGACCAATCCTTCTGCACCTTGGGGAGTCAGGGTGTCCCTTCCCTGCCACCCAGCCTTTACTCGCTCTGGGCCTCCCTCACAGCTCCTAACAGGCTTGGGGGAGCTTTGGGGCTATCTGTTCTGGGCTGGGAGGTAGGAGGAGTGTCAGAGAGCCCTTGAGAAATGTGCCTCCCTCCCGGGGAGGCACAGTTGGTCCTTCATTATTGTGAGTAATAGATTTCGCTGCTGAACAACTGAGTGACTTGCGTCTGTTTAACGTGTAAGAGGTTGCCCTGCCCCCCTGCCCCACTGCCCCACTGCCTCCCTGAGCTGCCTCTCCACCTGGCCCTCTCATTTCTGCCTCTCCCCTGCGGCCAAACAAATACCCCGGGCTCCCAGGGCTCCACTCCCCACACTGGGCTGTCCTCAGGGGACTCAGTTTCTCCTTCCTTAGGCAGCATTCCCTTGGAACTAAAGTAAGAGAAGTGAAGTGCTCACGGTGCAAAATGTAACAAGGTGCTCACACTTTGGTGCCAACTGCACACTTGTGCACACTTGCACACCCTTGGGAGTGAGTGCCTCCTTAGGTTAGGTGCCTCACTGGCTTCTCCCTAGTCTGGACCCTGCCTTAGCAACCCCTTGCCCAACTCCGTGGGAGGTGAGCTCCCCTGCGCACAGCTCGGCAAAGGTCTCCTGCCAACTGCAGCTGAGCTAAGGGAAGGAACCAGGGCTGCCCTGCTCACTGTCATCTCCCCATCCTCAGCACATAGCACACAGTGGGTGCTCCAAAAACGCGGCTTCCCAACCACCACAATGAGATGTAGCAAGAGATGATCTTGGCAAAGCACTGAGTGAGGTTCTGAGCATGCAGTAAGTGCTCTGTCTATGCAAGGGCCATCTGAACCTGCCGTCTTCCATTCATGATTTCAGGGGGTAGCATTAGATTGAGTCTGTGATGCTGGTTCATGGGATAAAGATCAGGGTGCTTAAGTGGAATCCAAATTCTTAAAGTATGACACACCCTGAAAGAGACTTCTCATTTCTAATGCAGACCAGATCCTGTGCTGGGCAGGCTTACATCATCACCTCATTTGATTTCATTGATTTTATTGACAGTTGTTCCTGCAGCATGAGTAATCCATGCTTGTTTTGGCCTTGAATCTTCTTTGGTCTATGTCTGAACAGTTCTGGAAAGTCCCAGCATAATATTGCATAACACTGTGCCAGGCACAGTACTAAGCACCTCCACATATGTTAGATCATTTGATGTCTGATCTCAGGCTGTATTAATAAAGATATGGAGTCTAGAACAAAGGAGGTGATAGTCTCTATCATTTCCGAACTACTGAAAACTTATCCAAAGTGTTGCCTCCTTAGGGAGTTTCCTCTCCTCAGGGAGTCTCACTTTAAGAAATAATTTGACATTTCTGAGTGAGCTGAGAGCCACCCAGATGCAAAGGTAATCAGGATTACGATGAAGGCTATGAGAACTTTGCACATGGATGAGAATGGTTGTTGCCTTCAATGACATGATTTAACTTATTTGATGAAGGGTTAAACTTAATGGTGGGAGTTAGCTCCCTAGTCCTGGCTTGGCCCAGGTGGGCACTCTCCCGTGAGAGCCATCCAGCCATGGAGTGGGCTGCTGGCTGCATAGTGAGATCCCCTCAACCAGAACTAAGCAAATCAAAATGGGATATGCAAGCTGCAGAAACAACTGTGTGGAAGGGATAAGCTCCTAAACTCTTTCAGATTTGAGTCTGGGAGCCTCTCTGAGCCACAGAAATTTCAGTTATCCACCCATACATGTATCCATTCACCCATCCACTCACCTACTCACCCCCTATCCGACCACCCATCTATTCTTCCACCCACCCATCCATACATACAATTCATCCATCCAACAAGTTATCCATCTAACAATTCATCTGTCCATCCATCCATCTATCCATCCATCCATCCATCCATCCATCCATCCATCCATCCATCCATCCATCCAGTTCATCCATCCATCTGTCCAGTTCATTCATCCATCCATCCATCCAACAATTATCCATCCATCCACCCATCTGTCCATGCATCCATCCATACACTCATCCAATCATTTGTCCGTGTATCCATCCACCCATCCATCTACCCAATTCATCTACCCACTAATTCATCCATCCATCCATCCATCCATCCATCCATCCATCCACCCACCCATCCACCCAACAATTCATCCATCCATCCATCTATCCATTCACCCAATAGTCACTGGGCCTCTGCCATGTGCGAGGCACTCTGTCAAGCCCTGGAGGAGCAGTGGGGAGAACTACATACAGCCACGGTCCCTGCCCTCATCAATCTTCCATTCTAAGGGAAGAAAAATAACAAAGGCTGATGAGCCTCCCAATAGGAAAAGGACCAACTTCTAGGGAGAATTTACATCCGGATTATTTTGTGGCCTGAGGCTTAGCTTGTCAGTTCAGTGATTTGCCAGTCCTCGGTGGGTCATCTGGGTCACTGAGAAAAACCCGAAACAGGATAAATTGCAATCAGTCCCCAGCCCCCGACTAGAAGATGGGCATGCCGAGGTCCCCTTCAGAGCCCTAACATCTTACACAGTGCTTGGTTCAGAGGAGGAGCTCAGGAAAGGTTAGATGACTAGAGAGGTGGGAAGATGAATGGATGAAGGAGGGAGGGATGGAAAGACTGACAGATGAACAATATGACTGAGGCCAGAAGGCTTGCCATGACTGTAGTGAACTGGAAACTGGTGTTCAGAGCCCACCTCTAACCCTAGCCAGCCAGAGGGCACCTCTGAGGTGCTGCATGGTCTATGGGTCCCAGAGCCTTGGCTGCCCTTTCCTATCTGGTGCCCACTAACCGTGACCCATACCGGGCCTGTCAGGCAACCAGAGCTCAGACGGAGCAGCATCTACTGCACTGCCAACTGCCTCCCTGAGCTGGGTCTCCAATTCCCACTAACGATGTCTGTCTGCCCCTTTCTAATGGCAAGATCGATCTCCTCAATGGAGAAGTTGGAATCAATAGAGCAGTTGATTAGTTCTGCATTCTCCCTGCCATCTGTTACCAGTAAGATGGTGTCATGGAAAGGGCACAGGCCTGGAGTCGGGCAGGCGGGGGTGAATTCTGCCTCACCCCCAGCACTCTTGCAGCAAATTGCCTCCCATCTCTGGGCCTCAGCTTCCTCGCCTCGGAAATGGGGATAATACGGCTGGGTTTGCTTTGAGAATTTGTGAATGGCAGGCACAGGGATGGGAAGAACGAAGAGGGTAGGTACAGCAAGGGCTCGTAGGTCCTGGCAGAGGCATGTCTGTGTGTCTGTGTGTTTTGGCAATGAGCTTCCAGTCTCCTGGGAAAACAGCGAAGGGACCCACGACATTTGGCCCCATGGTGGTGGCAGTGCACCTAGGAAGGGCCTCCGACTCAGGTTCACAGGTTTTGTGAGACTGTTCAGCAGGAAGGTGAGCCTGAAAGGGGTTGGACTTCTTCTGCACACACACCAGGCCCCCCAACTGCTGGAGGAAATGGGGTTGGGGGCTTTGGGGCCCCAAAGGTATCCCTGGACAGCCCCGAGCCCTGGGGCACACACGCCCCCAGGCTGGAGGAGTGAGGTGCCATCATCCTCAGGTTCAGTAGCAGCGAGGAGGGTCCTGGGAGAACCTGCCCCCTTCTGGGAACTTTATTTTATTTTATTTTATTTTATTTTATTTTATTAAGATGGAGTTTCGCTCTTGTCGCCCAGGCTGGAGTGCAATGGCACGATCTCAGCTCACCACAACCTCTGCCTCCTGGGTTCAAGCAATTCTCCTGCCTCAGCCTCCCGAGTAGCTGGAACTACAGGCGCCCACCACCATACCCAGCTAATTTTTTTGTAGTTTTAGTAGAGACGGGGTTTCCCCATGTTGGCCAGGCTGGTCTTGAACTCCTGACCTCAGGTGATCTGCCCACCTTGGCCTCCCAAAGTGCTGGGGTTATAGGCGTGAGCCACTGTGCCTGGCCCCCTCCTGGGAATTTTATGAAAGACTTTCTTATTTATTGTAAAGTAAATATATTATGTTCTCCTGGTTATAAAGCCAGTAAAGACCTAACAAATAGAAGAACAAGAGGAAAATAAAAAAAAATCCTTAATTCTATCACCTAGAGATACTTACCCTTCCATATATCCTTCTTTTCTTTCCTTTTTTTGTGAATAATATTAAATATTCCTTCCCACCCGTAGGTGACCGCACAAGCCTCACTCGGCCAGGCCTCGGTGGCCCATGCAGTGGGAACCCTTTTGCTAACAACAAAGTGAAGGATCAGAGAGGTGAAGTGCTTTGCCAAGGTCACTCAACTTGAGAGTGACAAATGATGTATGCGCTCAGCTAACTTGAGTGACGGCAAGATGGACAGGGCCGGTGTGCTCTTGGGGCTACCATTCAGGTGATGGAGGTGGACCTGTCTGCCCAGCCCCAGTGCTCCTCGCCTCTCCCTCTACCTCTGAGATACCCCACCTAGCTTTCTTAGGCATGTGTGCAAAGTGGGGACTCGTATGTGTCATCCCCTTGATGCTCTCCTGTGAGCCCTGCCCGTACCACCCTCAAACAGCAGGGTTGCTTTTAAGGCCACACGGCAGCCCGTCGGGTGAATGGGTCTCAGATCTTCAACTGTGGGCCCCTGGCATATGGAGACACAGGGGTTCATTTTGGGGTGCCTATGGGCAGTGGCCACCTTGCAACCAGGCCCTCTAAGGTTGGCTGAAACTCTGTGACATCATGACAGGCTCATTCTCCCCAGTGCGGGGCCCACACAGAGTCTCAGTGCCTCTCACAGCCCTGGGGCCCATCTGCCAAATAAAGAAAGAGGCTCAGGGAGATGACATCACTTGCTCAAGGTCTCAGGGCCATGGTCTTTCCGAGTCACCCACCTGTGTCCCTGACCCTCCATTGGCCGCTAGAGTGAGGGCTTCACTTCACTCTCAGCTGTCAGTGGCCCACGATCCAAGGATGTCCTGCAGGGCATGGGCCATGCCAGGCACGATGCCATAAGAACGGGGACAGGTGGTGGATGGTGGGGGCGAAGGCAGTTCTGGGGCCTCACTGCACAGTGTGGCTAATGGAGGTGGAGTCATAACAACAATACAAATCAAAGACAGCAATGGATAAATATAGTATCTACTTTCTCTTGCACGTGGCTGGGCTGAAAGATTCTTGACATGGTCCTCCCCTGCCAGCAGCTGTGATTTCGATCTCACCCACTCACACTTACACACACTCACACACTCATCCAATAGTCGTCGTGTCCCTGCCATGTGCAAGGCACAGCAATTATCCATCCATCCACCTATCTGTCTGTGCCTCCATCCATACATCCATCCAATCATGCACTGTGTCAAACCCTGGAGGAGCAGTGGGGAGAACTACATACAGCCACGGTCCCTGCCCTCATCAATCTTCCAATCTAAGGGAAGAAAAATAACAAAGGCTGGTGAGCCTCCCAACAGGGGAAGGACCCACCTCACCCTCACATACACTCACACCCATGCACTTGTGTGCAGATACACAACACCCTCACACGTGCACACGTACTCTTGTGAACATGTGCCCACTCTCCTCCACTGACACCCATGCACACACACATGCACACGGGTGTGCACCCACACAGTCACATGTGCACACACATCTTTCCTAGGCGCGTGGCCATTGCCCACATTTGGTTTCTGGTGGGCATTTTCCATCTACCTTTCTGTCCTTCTCCTCCCACTTTCTGTCTCTGTGGCTCACAATGCCTCATCTTTCTGTTTTTATTTCCCACTATTTCGTTCCCTTTCGCCCTCTCTTCTGTTTCTTTCTCCCTCTTTGCATTTGTATGTCTCTGTTGCTTTATGTCTTTCTCTCTTCATGCTACATCTTTTTCTTCCTTCCCTGCCTCCCACTCCAGCCTGAGATCACTCTGTCTCCTTGACCCCAGTGCTGGCCTCCTGGTGTCCCCGGGGCTCAGAGAGGCAGTCAGGGCCAGGTGGGGCCAGGCCAGCAGGCACCCCCACCGCTGCCCCCTCCCAGCACATGGAAAGGTGGCTCTTTCCGCTCTGCCTGGCGTGGGTGCAGTGATTTCATCTGCCTTTGGATATGAAGCTCAAATTGCACATCAAAAAGGATAATGCATCTTTAAGCTGTTACAACGACTTCTCAATTTTTCATTTCCTGTCAGGGCGGGAGCTGCAGGAGGCAGGGGCGGCTGCGGAGCCTGTCTCCTGCCAGTGAAGTGTCTGCCTGGATTTGAGCAGTAGGAAACCCAGGGGTGATAAATCGCTATTTCTAAGTAAATTTCATGCATTTGCCCTTTGGTTAAAGTCTCCCCTCTCAGCACTTTCCCTGTGCACACAGCCCGACTAATAACGCGCCGTGCAAGCTCTCTCCGCTGTGACAACTGATTGCACTTTGAAGTAATAATGGCTGATTTAATAATTGGTATAATTTTTCACTAGTACCTGAATGTCATCGACGCACAAAATAAGCTACCTGGACCCACGGCTGTGGCACTTTCCCTTCTTGGGGAAATCAATAATGCATTAAACCCCCAACCCAGGACCCCAAGAGGCCAGACCCTGGTGGAAGCTGTTATGGGGGGAGGTTTGGGGTCACTCTATGGTGGCTTAATGGCAGGAAAGCTAGACAGAGACCTTCAGATGGGCTAGGTCCCCAAGCCCAGCCAGGCTGCAGGAGCAGAGACAGAAAGCCGTGAACCTCCTCCAGATCCAGCTCACCCTCTAGGTTCCATCTTGGCAGATTCTGTCTCCACCCATGAAAGTCCCCTGAAGCCCCCACTGGGGGCTACAGAGACGAAACCACCTCACAGCATCAGCCGCCATGCACACAAACCACGTGTGCATGTGTCTGTGTTTCCGTGTGGAAATTGAGTCCAACTTCATCATTATTTAGAGAGGCCCTGTTGTGAGCCACGATCTGTGCTGGTGACAGAGTGGTGAGCAAGACAAACATAGTCGCTGCTCCCAAGGAGGCTACGACCTCTTAGAGCATGTGTGAGCGTGTGTGTATGCGCTCATGTGCATGTACACACACACACACACACACGTGCGTCTAGCTGTCTTTGTCCATATGGCATGTGTTGCGTGTCTGTGTTTATAAATGTGTGTGTCTGTCTAGGTCTGTGTGTTCAGGTGATGTGTGAGTGTGTCTGTGTGAAGATCAGGGTACGGCTGGCCCCTCACTCTGCCTGGCTGGGCTTTGAGAACATGTCCCTTCCCAGACCTAAGGTCAGGCTACTCCTCCACATTGAGCTGGGCAGGGGGCAGCAGGGAAGAGGCCCTGGCGCTGCCAAGGTCCAGTCCACCTGTGCTTCCTCACAGGTCCCTGAGCTCTCCCTATTGTACCCTCCTGCCTGGCCTCTGCCTGTGCCACCTGCCTAGACAGAATACCGTTCCATGAAAAGCACACAAACTCTACAGTCACATCTGGATCCTGCCCTCCGAAGAGTCAGACATGCATATCTCTGAGGCCATTTCCTCATCTGAAAAGAGGGCACAAGAATCCCTGACTCCCGGGTTCTGTGTAACATCATGAATGCAGCCTTCTTAATCCATCCCTGGACATAGACGGTCCTCCATAAACATTAGCTCCTCACTCTCCACCCTGTTCACAGTCACCTCCTGTGAGTTCCCTGAGGACAGGCCATGGCACGTAGCAGGCACACAGTAAATATCTGTTAAACAGAAGTGTGGGCTGGTCTGTCAATCATTAACATAGACTTGGAAAAACCAAAGAGCTTCGGTCATGCCTGCCTTTGGGGTGACGGGGCTAGGGCTGCCTCTCACTCACCGTGCAGTTTGTCAGAGTTTTGCAGAAGCGCGGGGGGGTCCTTGTCCCGGCCAGAGCTGGAGCCCAGACAGGCCTGATGTCCCATCTCCCCCAGCCCTCTCCCCTCCCGCCCACCACTGTCTGGCTGTGAACCGGGAAATCGATTTCAACTTCATCTCATCTCAAGATCAAACATCTTAAGTGAGATTATTCACGTTCCTCCATTGTTTCTAACTCATTTCCTATTTTCCAGTTGAAAAACCCTGCCAGAAGCATTCTGTGGCAGAGATTAAAACAATTTCGGAAGCAGGCACCCAATCCTTCTCTTTGGATGGTAAGCAAATTGGATGTCTGTGAGAAGCCGGCAAATTTTATTATGAACACATAGTTTGCTACTTAACTATCCTTAAGACCCCGGGTGCTGTGAGGCCCCAGCAGGAGGGCTCCAGAGGGGGCAAGATGAAAGGTGGGGAGGGAGTGGGGGTGCAACAGATCCCCAACCGGGACCCCAGCCCTTTCCTGCAAAGTGTGAACATCAGATCGTCATCCGCAGCCCAGTTTCCTGGGGAAAAGGGAGGGAACCCACATGTGCTGTTACCCACCAGGCCCGGGCACCGTGCTAGGTACTTCCAATGCCTGATTTCTCTGAATTGTCACAGGACTCTTGGGGAGG
>NW_012103532.1:2204310-2204850 GCF_000951045.1 Mandrillus leucophaeus
TTTTTTTTTTTTTTTTTCCCATAGAGATGGCGATGTGCCATGTTGTCCAGGTTAATTTGGAACTCCTGGGCTCAAGCAATTTGCCCACCTCGGCCTCCCAAAGTGCTAGGATTGCAGGCACGAGTCACTGGGGCCAGCCTGTGCGCAGTATTTTCTTTGCACATCTCACTGTGTCCCCATCACAGTCCTATTACTTCTCATTTTATAGATCAAGAGGCTGAGGCTCAGAGAAGCTAAGTAATGTATCCCATAAACAGGATGTGGTGGAGGTCGGATTGAATCCAGGCCTGCACTTTTGTCTGTTGGAACTCTTCTAGTCTGAAAACCTCCTCCCGGGGCCTGGGGTCTTCTCTGAATCGGGGTCATAGAAGCTCTAGTCCTGTACCTTTTCAAGGCAGCTTTTCTCAGACCCTGAGCCTCCGTGTGTCAGGGCATGGTCTAGAGCCCCCAGTCTGACCAGGAGAGCACTTCCCAATCTTCAGGGGGTCCCAACCTTGAAAGCAACCAGGAATGCTGGATTCTGATTCTGCCACACCCTTG
>NW_012103532.1:2210415-2211616 GCF_000951045.1 Mandrillus leucophaeus
GATGAGGAAACTGACTCAGAGAAGAGAAGACATTGCCCAAGCTCTCCCAGCAAGCGGTTAGCGAGTCGGAATTAGAGTCCAGCTCATGTTCTTAACCATCACGGTGGGAGACTATTGCAAAAATGGCAGTAATTCTCACCTCTCCTTGTATCCCCAGAGTGGAGAGTCTAGTTCCCTATCCCTGGATCCTGGGCTGGCTTTGGGCAGTAGAACGTGCGGGAGGAGCCGTGTGCTAGGTGCAAGCCTAGGCCTCAAAGAAGTCTTGCACACATTTGTGCTCTCTCTCTCATTTTTCTGCCCGGTTGCTGTATGGACAAGCTCAGGCCAGCCTGCAGTGGACGAGAGACCACTGGCGCAGAGCTCAGTTGTCTTAGCTGGGGACATCCTGTCACCCAATACTCAGACACATGAGAGAGCCCAGTCAAGACAGCAGAACTGTGGAGCCAACCCTCAACTGACCATAAATGCATGAGTGACCCCAGCTGAGACCAGAAGAACCTCCCAGCTGGCCAAGAGAAATGTGAACAATGATAGTCTTATTGTTTTAAGCAGCTATAAATGACCTCAAAGTCATACAACAACAGCTGATACAGCCACCGACAAGTCTGAGGCCCTGGGATCAGGCTGCGGGATTTTCTTCCTCGCTCCCCCAGGCCCACATCGCATATCTACTCTGTGCCTGCTCTGGGATAACTGATATGGGGGGTGGATCTGGTTGCTGTTCCCACTGCTTGGTGCATATGACAAAGATACAGGCTTGCTGCCCTCAGGCCCTGGCACTTCCCCTGACTGCTTCATCCTGTTACTGTCCTTAAACTTGTCAGCCTTCTCCATTAGACTTCTTAATACCAACAAAATGATAGGGTCATTTAATGATCACCTACTATGTGCTGTGTTTTGTACCCAGCATTCATTTCCTTCCTTCCTTCGTTCCTTGCTTCCTTCCTTCCTTCCCTCCGTCCCTCCCTTCCTCCTTCCTCTCTTTTCTTTCCTTCTTTCTCTTTCTCTTTCTTTCTTTTTCTTTCTTTCTTTCTTCCTTTCTCTCTCTTTCTTTCTTTCTTTTTCCCTTTTTCTTTCTTCCTTTCTTCCTTTCTCTCTCTTTCTTTTTCCCTTTCTTTCTTCCTCTTTCTTTCTCTCTCTTTCTTTTTCCCTTTCTTTCTTTCTATCTCTCTTTCTTTCTCTCTTTCTCTTTCCCTCCCTC
>NW_012103532.1:2211666-2214596 GCF_000951045.1 Mandrillus leucophaeus
GAAAGGTGAGAGCAAAGGATTGTGGGTACCCCGTTAGTCATCTGTGGTCCACTAGCATGGCAGGCAGAGGGCTGCAGGGTTGGATGGGCAGTTTACAATCACTGCCCTGGCTGCTGGGTAGAGAGTGGATTGAATGGAGGAAGCTGGAGTCAGGGAGACAGCGAGGAGGCCGGTGCGGACACCCGGTGGAAGTGACAGCACAGGGAGGTGACACAGGAAGGGATGAAATGCCTGAAGCCAGTGTTAAGGAGCTATCTCCAAGGACCAGGGGCAGATGGGATGCTGTAGATGGGATGGAAAGAGCCCAGGGCAACACACAGAACTCAGCCCCAGGCCCTGGGGAGGATGGTGGAGAACAGGAAGAACGGGCCTAGGGGAAGGTGGGACATGTTGATTCTGGACAGTTGATGAGAAATGCATCCGGCCTCCAAACAGAGATGGCCCAGAGCAAGCAGAGGGACCCTTAGCTCTGAGCCACCACAACACCCTGTGTACTGGAGAGGCACTCCCAGGACACCAGCCTCATGTGGGAAGAAGAAGGGCCAGGAGGTCATCCTGGGAGCACTGTGGGACAGGCACAGCACAGAGGCCAGCGGAGATGCCCAGGAGTGACTGTCAGAGCTGCAACAGGAGGAACCGGAGGGCTTCTTGACATGGCAGCATCCCAGGAAGGAGAGGGTAGGAGGAAGTGAGTTGGGGACAGAGTCAAACAGTCAAACAGGGACATGGGAGATGAGCAGAAGGACTCCACGGACTAGCAACGAGGATGCCAAAGGGCAGTTAACATGAGCGCTTTCAGTTGAGGTGGGAGCTGGGATGGCACGTGGTAGGGTAGGGGTAGCCAGCTCACAGGGGCCCAGAAGCCAAATATGTTTATGTATTTATTGTTTATTATTTATTATTTTTATTTTTAGAAACAGGATCTTGCTCTGTGGCCCAGGATGGAGTGCAGAGGCATGATCATGGTTCACTGTAAACTTCAACTCCTGGATTCAAATGATCCTCTCTTCTTAACCCCCCAAGGAATTGGGACCACAGGTGTGCACCACCTCATCTGGCTCCATTTTTTTTTTCTTTTCTGAGATGGAGTTCTGCTCTTGTTGCCCAGGCTGGAGGGCAATGGTGCAATCTTGGCTCACTGCAACCTTCCCCTCCCGGGTTCAAGCAATTCTCCTGCCTTAGCCTCCCAAGTAGCTAAGATTACAGGCAAGTTCCACCACCCCCAGCTAATTTTGTATTTTTAGTAGAGATGGGGTTTCACCATTTTGGTCAGGCTGGTTTCGAACTCCTGACCTCAGGTGATCCGCCCACCTTGGCCTCCCAAAGTGCTGGGATTACAGGCGTGAGCCACCATGACCGGCCTTTATTTTTTTTTAAACTGAGACAGGGTCACTCTGTCACTCACTCTGTCACCTAGGCTGGAGTGCAGTGGCGTGATCTCAGCTCATTGCAGCCTCCACCTCCGGGGTTCAAGCGATCCTTCTGCTTCAGCCTCCCAAGTAGCTGGGACTACAGGCACATGCCACCATGCCTGGCTAATGTTTTTTGAATTTTTTCTGGAGATGGAGTTTTGCCATGTTGCCCAGGCTGGTGTAAGTTCAAGAGGTCTGCCTGCTTTGGCCTCCCAAAGCGCTAGGATTACAGAAGTGGAAGTGAGCCACTGTACCTGGCCTTACCTGGCTAATTTTTTTTTTTTTTTTTTTTTTTTTGGTAGAGACAGGGTCTCCCTATGTAGCCCAAGCTGGTCTCTAACTCCTGGGCGCAAACAATCCTCATGCCTCAGCTTCCCAAAGCACTGGGATAACAGGCGTGAGCCAGCGTACCCGGCCTGATTGATTTAAATAAATATTTTATTTTGGAATAATTTTAGATTTACAGAAAAATGGAGGGTAGTACAGAGAGTTCCCATATACCCCACATCCAGTTTCCCCTATTATTAGCATCTTACATTAACAGAGTATATTCGTCGCAATTAACAAACCAATATTGATCTGTAATTGTTAATGGAGTGCATACTTTATTCAGATTTCCTCAGTTTTTCTCTAGCGCCCTATTTCTGTTTCTGGGTCCCACCCACGAGACCACACTGCACTCAGTCCTCATGTCTTCCTAGGCTCCTTTCAGCTGTGACAGTTTCTCAGATTTTCCTTCTTCTTTTGGTGATTTTGACAGTTGTGAGGAAAACTAGTCAGGTATTTTGTAGCACGTCCCCCTATTGGAATTTGCCTGATGTTTTGCTTTGCTCATGATTAGACTGGAGGTATGGATTTTGGGGAGGACCACAGAGCTAAGCCACCATTTCGTCCCATCATCTCACGGCCACATGCTGTCCCTATCAATATGACTTACCACTGCTGATGTTGACCTTGATCACTGGACTGCGGTATGTGTCAGCCTTCTCCTGGAAAGTTACTCTTTCCCGCATTTCCACACAGTGCTGTTTTTTTGTTTGTTTGTTTTGTTTTTTTTTTTTTTGGAGTCGGAGTCTGGCTCTGTCGCCAGACTGGAATGCAGTGGCGCAATCTTGGCTCACTGCAACTTCCATCTCCAGGGTTCAAGTGATCCTCCTGCCTCAGCCTCCCGAGTAGCTGGGACTACAGGAGCGTGCCACCAGGCCCAGCTAATTTTTGTATTTTTACTAGAGACAGGGTTTCACCACATTGACCAGAATGGTCTTGATCTCTTGACCTCGTGATCCACCCACCTCGGCCTCCCAAAGTGCTGGGATTACAGGCTTGAGCCACCGCGCCCGGCCCACAGTGTTCTTTGGAAGAAGTCACTGCACAGCCCACACCTCAGGGGTGGGAGTTTTGTTCTTCCTCCTTGTGGGCAGAACATCTCCAGAAATTATTTGGAATTCTTCTCTATGGAAAATTTGTCTCTTTTCAGTTATTTATACATGAGTCAGACAGATCTGGGTTGAAATCCCA
>NW_012103532.1:2217206-2226344 GCF_000951045.1 Mandrillus leucophaeus
TACAAGTTACTTTTCTACCTCACAGCCTCCCGAGTAGCTGGGATTACAGGCACGTGCCGCCACGCCCGGCTCATTTTTTGGATTTTTAGTAGAGACGGGGTTTCGCCATGCTGGTCTCGAACTCCTGAGCTCAGGTGATCTGCCCACCTCGGCCTTCCAAAATGCTGGGATTACAGGTGTGACCCTCTGCACCCAGCCAGGAAAATCTCTTCACCTCTCTGGGCCTCAGCTTCCAAGGCCACCGAATGGGCTGAGAACTGCTACCTCAGGGCCTGCATCTGGGGAGAGGTGGGTGAGAGGATGGTGTGGGCTTTCCCGGTTTGGACTGTCTGACTGAGGTGGGAGGGATGTGGTTCCTGGGGAGAGGACGTCTGGGCTTGAGGAGGAGGCTGGAGTGAGTGGAGTCCGCAAGGTCTGGCAGGGAGGGAGCCAGAATGTTGACCAGGCACCGTTTCTAAGCCAGGGCCTTGGCCCAGACGGGGGCTGTTGTCATCCCCGTCACACAGATGTGAGGTGTCATGAAATAACCACCTCTTTCAGCTGCTTCTCCCCTTTTCCTCCTCACTGAACTATCCCAGGTCTCAGACTGGCCCTGGAGCCCGGATGTCCACGCCTGTGGTGGCCCCAGCTTCTGAGCCAGCTGTATCCTAGGGTCCTTCCCAGCCTCGCCCACCACCAGCTGCTTTGGGTCTCAGGGAGCACGTGCCTGGGGGGCTCTGTGTGACCCCCAGCTCTGCTTCCCTCCCAGAGGGGGCTGCTAGGCTCTAGCTGTGTGAAGGTCGTGCTATGCAGGCTTTGGCCGGTGAGCTCCTGGCTGGAGAGACCCCCGCCAACCCCGCACTGGCTTTCAGCCCTCCCTGCCAGGTAAGAGGAACGAGCTTCAGTGATTAGAAGCTGGCGGGGAGCGTGGGAGAGGCTCAACTGAAGGGCGGCACAGTGGTCAAGGGCACAGGTTCTGGAGCTGGGGGGACATCTTGGCTGCACGCTGCAGCGTGTGACCTCAAGATCATGACTCTACCTCTGAGCCTCAGCCTCCTCAGCTGTGGATGGGGCTGGGGAGACCCTCGCTTCCCAGGTTGTTAGCATGAACTGAGGCGATGCATGTGGGTGCTGAGCACGAAGCTGGCGTGTGGTCAACCCTCAGCGAATGCATCTAGCTACCTCCTCCCTTTCCAGAAGCCGCAGCGTTGAGGGTGGAGTGCTGGGGCCAGGACAGGGAGGGCCAGGGCCAGGGAGCTGGGCTCTAGGGACAAGATGGATAGGAGCTGAAGGGGCCTTCAGGTGTAGGGACCCTGAACCCCCCAAGGTGACAGGAAAGCAGCGTGGCCCTCACCAGCAATCAGATTCATCATTTTCTTCTCCTATCCTCTCAAGACTGGAGGTTCTCCCAGGTAGAGCCTGGTCTGCTCTGTCTCAGTGCCCCAGCACCCAAAGGAAAATCAATGACTTACTCAGTCTTAAGTGTTGAGTGGTGTCACTGTCCTATCTTGGTTGAGGGGGAATCCATTCATCAGCTTAGAGGGTGCCACGTCCTGACACTGAGTGTTTGTGGCTTTAGTTGAGGGGATCGGGGACACTCTGTAGGGAATTCAGAGCTGGCGTTTGTGTTGGGCAGGGACCCAGCTCTTTTTCTAAGTGGGATGAATTTGAGGTCACAATAATAACTCCAACCTATTGAGTCCTTACTCTGTGCCAGGTACCATAAGTGGGGCCTTGCCCTCATGCCTCCTTCTAGAAACTTCCGTATGATTTCCATTTTCAGACAAAGACACAGAGGCTCAGGGAAGGTGAGCAACTCACTTAAGGTCGCCCAGGGCAGAGCTGGGACTTGCCCAAGGCCAGTCTGGCTCCAGCGCTGAGGATGTTCCTTTTCAGTGCAGCCTCCTCTCCGAGCTGTTGAACGGGGTCCCCCGCAACCCAGATAGGAGAGTGACGCCACTCACTGCCACCACCCACGACTGAGAAAGTCTTTTATTTTCCGTGTCTATAAAACTTTCCGCACAGTAACAAAAAGTGTAATGTGCAAGATCTTCAGAATGACCTTTAGAAGAAGTGACCACATCTTAGTGGCTCTTACCCTCGGCTGCCCATGGGCATCACATGGGAGTGTTAAAAAGCTCCGAAGCCCCGTCTCACCCCTAGCCAGTGACGTCAGACTCCCTGGGGGGTGTGGCCCAGCACAGTATGTTTCAAAGCCTTTGAGTGGTCCCTGTGGGCAGCTGGGGCTGGAAACCGGCGCCAGATGTGTCTAAGTTGTATGTGTCTTTTTCTTGAGACAGAGTCTTGCTCCATTGTCCAGACTAGAGTGTGGTGGCACAATCCGGCTCACTGCAACCTCCGCCTCTTGGGTTCAAGCAATTCTCTTGCCTCAGCCTCCCGAGTAGCTGGGACTACAGGCGCCCGCCACCATGCCCAGCTAATTTTTGTATTTTTAATAGAGATGGAGTTTTACCATGTTGGCCAGACTGGTTTCTAACTCCTGACCTCAGGTGATCTGCTCGCCTTGGCCTCCCAAAGTGCTGGGATTGCAGGCGTGAGCCACCACGCCACCACGCCTGGCCTGTATGTGTCTTCCTTACGTACCCTGATGGCTTCAATTCTTAGGTTAGCTTAAAGTCATTCTCATTCCAATTTAATTGAAGAGCCTTGGTGAGTCCCTTAAACCCTCACGTGGAATCGAACTGTCATGCTGTGGGGAGATGGCCTGAGGTTCTGGAACTCCCTGGCACTAGACTGTCCTTCAACAGGCCTCTTTCAAGTCCGTTTGCCCCCGGGCCCCTTTATCCCAACTTTCTTTTGCCATCATTGTAACAGTCATCAACGCAGCCCAGCCTGCTAATGAGTAGCCCCATCTGGGCACAGTCAGAGGAGAAAGGGTCTCTGCCCTCCAGGGACGAAAGCCTGTCTGGGGAGGCAGCAACCCAGACTCGGATGAAGCCCTGAGCCCCTCCTGAGCCCCACAGCTGCCGGGGAGGTGGGGTGACTTCATCTCCACACTCTGGATCTTCCCGGGCGGTTCCCTTAGCAACAGCGCCTTGCTTTGACAGCCGCCTTCGCAGACAGTCTGCTTTCCAGGAGCCTCTTCCCACCAACCCCATCCTCTCTTCCAGTGGAAATTTTTGCAGGGGCTTCAAGCAGAGGCTCAAAGCAGGCCCTTCCTGACCCTCAGGGAGTCAAGCTGCCCCTGGACCCTACAGCCTTCCTGGACTGTTCATGAACGTCCCATACACAGGGCATGCCCATTCCTCCAGCTTCCGACTTCCTCCTGTTCCTGCAGGTCCTAATGAATTCGATCTTGCTCTTCTACCCGCCCCCCACCACCGCCTCCTTGCTTTTTCTACCTCCCGACTTTCTCTTCCCCCGACACACCTGTGCCCCACCTGCCTCTCACCCGCACATGAGCAGTTTAAAGCGTCTGCGCTGACATTTAATGTTCTTAATATAGGCCTCGGTGACAGAGGGAAGCGGGCACAGAGTCCCCTGCTGGGGAGGAGGCTTTTCATCCCCTCTGCGTGGGTATGGAGACCTTCCCTCCCACAGTCAAAGGACAGCATGGCTTCCGTGGGGCCCACAGCTGCAAGCATGGCTGGCGACCATGTGCTGAGCCCTGTGCAGGGACCCTCTGGCCCCACGATAACCGCTAATAGTATTCCCATTTCCCAGGCTAGAGAAGGCGGCTTTGGAGAGGTTAGCTAGCTTACTTAAGACCATCCATTAATAATTGGAGACATTGGTAGTGACAAATATGAAATATTTTTGTCTCTGAGCACCTACCCAGTGGAAACTCTGGACACCCCATGCACCCGAGAGGGTCCTCATCAAAGCTTGCAAAGGAGGGAGTTTAAACTCAGCATCCACCTACAACCACAGTGCAGTGTGCTGGGGGAGCCAGGCTCAGGGCGCCCAGTTGCCATGCAGTTTGCAAGCAGCCGGCTGCCGCTGCCAGCTCTAACCCTCCCTCCAGTGCCCTCTCTGTATTGTCCTTCTCTTGGCTGCTGTCACTGATGTAGTGGGAAGAGGACTCCTCTATCAGGCCCCTAAAATGTGGCCTGTGGGCAGCAGTGATGAGTTTGGGGTCAGTTTTCTGGATGATGAGTTAGAGAACAATGGAACAGTTCCTCCTTTGTTCACATCTTGAAGAACCTCTTTCCACCAACCCATAAACTTAGGGCAGAGGCCAAGCAACTCGGTGTGGAAGGTAAGTGGTCTTGCTTCTTATTCCAGAGCCGTAATCTCATTGCTCTGGCTTGATTGAAAATCCCAGGTCACCATCGTTCGTCACCATTATTTCTCCCCAAAGGTCCACAGAATGCCATTTCAAATATCTTCTCTGGGCTTGGAGAGACCTGGGAGTCCGTAGTACAGGGAGGGAAGCTTGACACCAGGGAGGTGGTGACTCCCTTGAGTGCAAGTCCAGGGGAGAGGGACACTGGGGAGGGATTCTGAGGGACACTGAGTGGGCTGGAAAACGCCAGAAGAGGAGGCTGGGTGGCAGGGAAGGTGGAGAAAGTCCAAGGACGTGGAGTCAGGAAGGCAGAGGACGTCTCGCCGGAGACAGGGAATGGGGTCGGGAGCTGACATGTTGGGAAGGCGAGGGCTACGAAACAGTAACTGCATTTAGTGACAGGTGCATCGTTGTTGATCTTGTTGGGCTTTGTTTCAGTATAGAATTGGAAAAAGAAGCCAGATTTACGCAGGTCAAGGAATCCATGGGAGAAAAGAGAACAGAGCAGACAATTATTTGGGGAATCCTGACTGTGAGGTCCCATAGAGACATACAGAGAGGCTGAAGGTGAGGAATTGGTTTCGTTTGCTTGTTTTAGGGGTGGAGAGAGACTCCAGCATGTTTAGATGCTGATGAGAAGGCTCCAGTGAGAGGGAAGGGATGGCTGGTGGGCCTTGGTCCCCAGAAGTGGAGGCAGCCAGCAGCTGGAATACTGGTACTGACGCAGGATTCATTCTGTAGAAGTCCCAGTCCCCTCCGTTGACCAAGAGGGAATGAAGTGACAGGGAGTGCTGATGGAGATGAGCCTGCATGTTCAATGGGGAGGGAGCGCTATGACATCATCCCCTAAGAGACAGGGAGAGGATGGTGAAGGGGGGAGGTTTGAGGACAGCAGGGAAGGTTGGCAAGAGTGGAGGCCAGGACAGAGAGCTGACCAGGGAAGAATTGCTAGGCAACAATGGGAACTATGAGAGGCTGGGGACCCTTGAAGTTATCACAGCATCAACTGTTTAGCCAATCCTTTGGGATGTTCTATATTCCAACTTTTTGAATTAGTCAAATAAATTTGGGAAATATGTTGTATTTCCCACATAACATATTGGTAAAATATGTTATGCTAATAACAAGATTGGTTAAGCCAACTATGTTGCATCAATATGATGAAATGTTAGATTTCTCAGAGACTTTGATACGCTCATGTACATTGTAACCTGCAGAATTGGCATGTCCAATTTTATTTTTGAGCACAGTATTTTTTCCTCACAGACCATCTCATGGTCTAGTGTTCTATTCAGTGGTGTGCTTGAGCTGGCTTATGAGAGCAAAGGTATGCATCTGTTTTTAATTTCTTGTCCAGTGACATCACAGTGTGGCTTGACATCAGCCATGGTAGCAGTATTTACACCACAGAAATGGGCAAGTGGTACAAATCAGGGGTATTTCTCCTGGACAACTGGTTGTTAAACATTTGCCATCGCATCTCAGATATCTTGCACTGGTCAATGCAAAAGGAAAGAAAAACAGTAAGTGGTAAAACTATAAAAAAGAAAGGCTCAAAATTATTTTTCACATATTATATGATTATTTACCTAGAAAATTCAAAAGATCAACTAGGGACTATTACAATTAATCAGAAAATTCAGTAAGATGCTGACTTAAAAGAATTATTCAAAAATCAATGCCTTTCCTATGTACTAGCATTAATCACCTAGAATATATGATGGAAAAAAGATGACACTCACCATAACAACAAAAGTAGAAAATATCCAGCAACAAACTTAACAAAAAATGTATGAAGTTCAACTTAACATAAAAATAGGAATTGACTATATGGAAACACCTGCTGTGTTCATGGGAAAGAAGATGAAAATTTGTCAGTTCCATTAAGATTAATCCTACATTTAATTCCATTCCAATTAAATCCCAAATGTATTTTCTTACTTGCGATGTTAGCTCACTGGGAGTTATAAGTAGTCAAGAATGCCCAAGAACATCTTGATAAATGCAATTGATTGGGGCAAAAGCAACTTTTTTTTTTGTTTTTTTTTGTTTTTGTTTTTGTTTTTGTTTAGATGGAGTATTGCTCTGTTGCCCAGGCTGGAGTGCTGTGGTGTGATCTTGGCTCACTGCAACCTCTGCCTCCTGGATTCAAGCAATTCTCCTGCCTCAGCCTCCTGAGTAGCTGGGACTACAGGCATGTGCCACCATGTCCAGCTAAATTTTTTTTTTTTTTTGGTATTTTTTTTTAAATAAAGACGGGGTTTTGCCATGTTGGCGAGGCTGGTCTCGAACTCCTGAGCTCCAGTGATCTGCCTGCCTGGGCCTCTCAAAGTGCTGGAATTACAGGCATGAGCCACCACAGCCGGCAGAGGCAAAAGCAACTTCAAAGGTCAGATATTAAAATGCAAGTAGCAAGAGGGTGATGCGGTGTTGTCACTGTTCCATTGCCCACGGTGGAATCTTGGTTTCTAGAACAGTACGTGGTCCACAGAACTACTCGATACATATTCATTGAATAAGCAAGTTAGTGAGTGAATGAATGGAAAAAAAAAAAAGCATCACAAGGATATTATAACTCAATACAGTTTGAATTGGTACAATCAAATAAATGATATAAAAATGAGTATATGTAACTATTTAATATACGATAAATGTGGCATTTCAAATCAGTAGGAAAAAAATGAGTTATTTAAAAAATAGTGTTGGGGTAATTAGTTAACCATTTAAAAAATAATAAAGTCAGGCAGAGCGCGGTGGCTCATGCCTGTAATCCCAGCACTTTGGGAGGCCGAGGCAGGCAGATCATCTGAGGTCAGGAGTTTGAAACCAGCCTGGCCAACATGGTGAAATCCCATTTCTACTAAAAATACAAAAATTAGCTGGGCGTGGTGGTGGGTGCCTGTTATCCCAGCTACTGGGGAGGCTGAGGCAGGAGAATCGCTTGAACCCCAGAGGTGGAGGTTGCAGTGATCTGAGATCACATCCCTGCACTCCAGCCTGGGTGACAGAGCAAGACTCCATCTCAAAAAGAAAAAAAAAGGTCACACAATCGGGCACATACTAATAACAGGATTGGTTAAGCAAATTATGTTGCATCAATATGATGGAATGCCGTGGGCCCACAAAAATGATATTATGAATGATATTTATTGGCATGGGTCACACAATTGCTCAGTGGAAAAGGGAACAGGAAACAAAATTAACAATGTAGTTCAAAAGACAAATGAGGGAGTCAGAGTTTGCATTTGCATTTCGGCTCCATGATTGCTAGTAAGCTGTGTGACCTAAGCAAGTTACTTAGGCTCTCTGTGCGTCAATTTCCTCAAGGCCAAAACAGCAATAATAAAAGCACTTACTCTCATCGGTTCTTGAGAAGGATGAATATGAGAAAATGCATGCAAAGTACTTGGCATTGTATCTGGCACATAGTAGGTGCTACATAAATGTTCGCTGTTATCACAGCATTCACTGAGCACCTCCAGTGGCCCAGAGGGTACAGAGATGTGTGGGACACAATCCTTGGAGGTGCTTACAGGCTGGGAGGGAATGAGGAGGTGAAGCCTTCTGTGAACAGGGGATACCTGCCTTGCGTGATAGGTTCTCCAGCAGGGGGAGCACATGCGTTCTGGGGACTGAGGAGGAACCTGGCCTCACCAGCAGGTAAGAGAAGGTTTGCCCTGTCTCATTAGTCTTGAAGAACCATCAGAAAATGAGAAAGAAGAGCGTTCCAGGCTGCAGGAATAGCTTGGGCAAGTGAGAAGCAAGGCAGCTGTATGGGTGTATTGATGACGTTGAGGTAGGGTCAGGAGGTGAGGATGGAGGGAAAGGTGAGAGCAAAGGATTGTGGGTACCCCGTTAGTCATCTGTGGTCCACTAGCATGGCAGGCAGAGGGCTGCAGGGTTGGATGGGCAGTTTACAATCACTGCCCTGGCTGCTGGGTAGAGAGTGGATTGAATGGAGGAAGCTGGAGTCAGGGAGACAGCGAGGAGGCCGGTGCGGACACCCGGTGGAAGTGACAGCACAGGGAGGTGACACAGGAAGGGATGAAATGCCTGAAGCCAGTGTTAAGGAGCTATCTCCAAGGACCAGGGGCAGATGGGATGCTGTAGATGGGATGGAAAGAGCCCAGGGCAACACACAGAACTCAGCCCCAGGCCCTGGGGAGGATGGTGGAGAACAGGAAGAACGGGCCTAGGGGAAGGTGGGACATGTTGATTCTGGACAGTTGATGAGAAATGCATCCGGCCTCCAAACAGAGATGGCCCAGAGCAAGCAGAGGGACCCTTAGCTCTGAGCCACCACAACACCCTGTGTACTGGAGAGGCACTCCCAGGACACCAGCCTCATGTGGGAAGAAGAAGGGCCAGGAGGTCATCCTGGGAGCACTGTGGGACAGGCACAGCACAGAGGCCAGCGGAGATGCCCAGGAGTGACTGTCAGAGCTGCAACAGGAGGAACCGGAGGGCTTCTTGACATGGCAGCATCCCAGGAAGGAGAGGGTAGGAGGAAGTGAGTTGGGGACAGAGTCAAACAGTCAAACAGGGACATGGGAGATGAGCAGAAGGACTCCACGGACTAGCAACGAGGATGCCAAAGGGCAGTTAACATGAGCGCTTTCAGTTGAGGTGGGAGCTGGGATGGCACGTGGTAGGGTAGGGGTAGCCAGCTCACAGGGGCCCAGAAGCCAAATATGTTTATGTATTTATTGTTTATTATTTATTATTTTTATTTTTAGAAACAGGATCTTGCTCTGTGGCCCAGGATGGAGTGCAGAGGCATGATCATGGTTCACTGTAAACTTCAACTCCTGGATTCAAATGATCCTCTCTTCTTAACCCCCCAAGGAATTGGGACCACAGGTGTGCACCACCTCATCTGGCTCCATTTTTTTTTTCTTTTCTGAGATGGAGTT
>NW_012103532.1:2227489-2239174 GCF_000951045.1 Mandrillus leucophaeus
TGATTAGACTGGAGGTATGGATTTTGGGGAGGACCACAGAGCTAAGCCACCATTTCGTCCCATCATCTCACGGCCACATGCTGTCCCTATCAATATGACTTACCACTGCTGATGTTGACCTTGATCACTGGACTGCGGTATGTGTCAGCCTTCTCCTGGAAAGTTACTCTTTCCCGCATTTCCACACAGTGCTGTTTTTTTGTTTGTTTGTTTTGTTTTTTTTTTTTTTGGAGTCGGAGTCTGGCTCTGTCGCCAGACTGGAATGCAGTGGCGCAATCTTGGCTCACTGCAACTTCCACCTCCAGGGTTCAAGTGATTCTCCTGCCTCAGCCTCCCGAGTAGCTGGGACTACAGGTGCGTGCCACCAGGCCCAGCTAATTTTTGTATTTTTACTAGAGACAGGGTTTCACCACATTGACCAGAATGGTCTTGATCTCTTGACCTCGTGATCCACCCACCTCGGCCTCCCAAAGTGCTGGGATTACAGGCTTGAGCCACCGCGCCCGGCCCACAGTGTTCTTTGGAAGAAGTCACTGCACAGCCCACACCTCAGGGGTGGGAGTTTTGTTCTTCCTCCTTGTGGGCAGAACATCTCCAGAAATTATTTGGAATTCTTCTCTATGGAAAATTTGTCTCTTTTCAGTTATTTATACATGAGTCAGACAGATCTGGGTTGAAATCCCAACTCCACTATTTTCTGGCACTGTGACCTTAGGCAAGTTACTTAATTTATCTGTTTCCATGTATTCATTAATTCAATCATCAATTGTATCAGAACGGGCTTGTGAGTTTTGTTTTATACTTTGGGTTATAATCCTGAGCTCCTTCATTTATTTTGCTCCTCAGATTGCTCCAACTTTGCCCACTGGTAGCACCCCTCGTGGGTCCAAGAGCCAGTTCTGGATGGGCATTTGTGAAACTAGACCCTAAGTCAATGTGTTTTTCATGCCTTGGTTCTGGGGTCTTGCTGGGAAAGGGCAGGGTAGGATTTTATGGCTGCTGGGTGAGGACCACTGGGCAGCAGATAGAGGCTACTGGGATGAGAACAAAGTGAAACTGTTGGGAAATCCACAGAACAGCAGCCCTGGATCTGCTATCCTTGGAGGTGACTCCGCATGCAGACAGCAAGTCTCACAGGCAGGCACCAAGCCAGGGATTTGGCCAATAGGACCTGAAGTGGGGCCTGGGAGTAGGCTGAATGCCCCAACTGGAGTGGCACAGTTGACCCATTATTAGGGACATGAAGGTTCTTGACCTTGGCCTTGGGCTGGTGTGGCTGGCCCTTCGGGGCAGGAGTACCAGGGACTGTGTCAGACAGGCCAGCAGAGGCAGGGAGTGGCTAGAACAGGGAGCGAGAAGGACTTTCCTGTAGAGGCCATGCCCTGGGCAAAAGCTTAGAGAAGGGGAGGAGCTGGGCTTGGCTGCCCACCACCCTCGATGTGCCTTCGGGACTCCTCCCTCGCTGCTCACTCCTTTTGTCTGTGTAAGTGTTATTTCTGCAAATGTAATAAACCCCTGTGCCTTCCAAGTACGCACTTGCTCCGCAGAACCATGCAGTTAAAATGACTGCTTAATGGAGCTAATGAGATGCCTGTTTGTTCTGACCCAGAGGGCAGGAGGAACCCCCAGGAGCAGACACCAAGGCACTGATTAGGGGCAGGGCCCAGCCAGTCCCACAGCTGTTAACTCCCAGGGTGCCTGAGTAGGGTGCCTATCTCCCCTCCATCTTGCCATGGAGCCAGCATGCCAGAGAGAAGGGATAGCTTCAGCAGGGTTCCTTGGCTTCCACGTCACCTTCAGGCCTTGCCAGTCTCAATGGGGACTTCAAGGGGAGAGCCCCGGGCTGAGGTCAGGAGATCTGAGTGACCTCCTGTCACATACTCCACCAACTCATGGTTAGTGAATCAACCATATCAGGCACAGCCCCTAGTACCCCTGCCCTTTGGAATCAGTCACACCAGCCCAAGGCCAAGGTCAAGAGCCTTCATGCCCCCAGTAATGGATCCCTGTGCCACTCCAGGTGGGGCATTCATCCTACAGAGCGCTGGGCACTTCCAGGCCCCACTTCAGGTCCTGTTGGCCAAGTCTCTGGCTTGGTGCCTGCCTGTGAGACCCACTGCCAGTGTGGGATTTATCTTTGAGGATAGCAGCGCTATCTTCCAGCCATGGTGCCTTCTCTTCCTCCAAACGCAGCCCAGAAGACCCAGGGCTGCAATTCTGCAGATTTCCCAACAGTTTCACTTTGTTCTCATCCCAGCAGCCTCTATCTGCTGCCCAGTGGTCCTCACCCAGCAGTCGCAAAATCCTTCCCTGCCCTTCCCTACACTTCTTTAAAGGCCGGTACAACCTTTCCAGGGTTGCTGGCCTTTAAAGAAGTGTCATTACATTGTAGATAGGCTGCTGGAGCCACTCCGCCTGGGCTCAAATCCTGGCTCCACAACTTAGACACGCTGTGACCTTGGGCACGTTGCTAACTGCTCTGTGCCTCAGTTTCCTCATCCTCAACTGGGGATGATGATATAGTAGCTCCTTCCTCATAGGGTGTTTTTGTGAGGAGTGCAGGAATTGATACCTGTGTAATACCTAGAATAGTGCTGGGTGTGTCTAAATGCTGTGTGAGGGTTCTGTAACTGTCATAACTTAATTTGTATAACTGTTCCACTAAAATCATTTACTGAGCTCTTAACCACATGCCAAGCACTAAGCCTGGCATTGTACCTGTTGTATCCTACTGAATCCTCACATGAACTCCAGGATGGACATGCTACTGTACCAGTTTTATGGAGGAGTACACTGGCCCAGGCTCACACAGCGGTTCTGGCCTCACCCACCCTGTTCTCTTCTCCTCTTCATCCAAATTTCTTTCTGTCCAGATACATAGAGCTCCATGTTTCTCCAGGTCCCATGTTCCTCTCAATAATCACTTTATTGATTGAGTTATACATTTATTTATCACCTGAAGCCTTCATTTTAAAATAGATTTTCACATTTATAGAAAAATTGCAAGAATAGTACAGAGAATACCTATATAGTTTTTATTCCAATTTACCAAGTCTTATTTTACCTCACTGGTTTTATCATTGTGATCTCTATCTCTTGCTCTCTCTCGGCATATATACATATAAATGTATGTACATCTGTGTGTATGTACATATATATGTATGTGTGTGTGCATGTGCGTATAAGTACACACATATGTCTATATATACACACACACACGCATATATATGCATATATATTTTTTCTCCTAAATACTTTGCGAGTTATTTGCAAATAACATGATATACCTTTGTCTACAAATATTCAGGGTATATTTCCTAAGACAAGGACTTTCTCTGAGATAAAGTGCATTTATCAAGAGCATGAACTGTAGGATGATAATACTCTTATTTATTCCACAGTTCTTCTTCAAATTTATCCCAATAATGGGAGGGACATTACATTCCAATAATGCCATTTATAGCTATTTTATTTACTTAAATTTTAAGTAAAAATTAAAATGGAGATATTAACCATTTCTAAATGTACAACTCAGTGGTTTTTAGTATATTTACAATGTTATATAGTCATCCCCACTCTCTCATTCCAGAACATTTTCATCACCCCAAAAAGAAACCCAGTGTTAATTAGTCCATTCTCATGCTGCTAATAAAGAAATACCTGAGACTGGGTAATTTATAAAGAAAAAGAGGTTTAATGGACTCACAGTTCCACATGGCTGGGAGTCGTTACAGTCATGGCAGAACGTGAAGGAGAAACAAAACCACGTCTTACAGGCAAAGAGGGCCTGTCCAGGGGAACTTCCCTTTACAAAACCATCAGACCTTGTGAGACTTATTCGCTATCATGAGAACAGCGCAGGAAAGACCCACCCCCATGATTCAGTTACCTCCCACTGGGTCCATCCCATGACACTAGGAATTATGGGAACTATAATTCAAGATGAGATTTGGGTGGGGACACAGCCAAACCATATCACCCAGTATCCATTAAGCAATCACTCCCCATTCTTCCCTCCTCCCAGATTCTGGCAACTAATAATCTATTTTCTGTCTCTACGGATTTGCCTATTCTGGACATTTCACATAAATGGAATCTCATAACATGTGGCCTTTTGGTCCTGGGTTCTTCCATTTACCACCATGTGTTCCAGATTCACCCATGTTGTAGTGTGGATCAGAATTTCATTCCTTTTTATGGCAGAATAACATTCTATTTTGTGGGCATATGACAATTTGTTTATTCATTCACCGGTTGATTTGTTTTGTTTCCACTTTTGGATTGTTTCCACTTTTGACTATTGTGAATATTGCAGCTATGAGCATGTGTATACAAGTTCGTGTGTAAACATGTTTTTAGTTCTCTTTGTCACACATCTAGGAATGGAACTGCTGGGTCATATGGTAACTCTATATTTAATATTTTGAGAAAATTTCAAACTGTTTTCCACAGGAGCTGTCCCATTCTACATTCTTACTGGCAATGTTTTAAGTTCCAATTACTCCACATTCTCGCCAACACCAGTTATTTTCCTCTATTATTCCTATGTTATTTTCCTTATTTCCATATAACAACAACACTTGTTACGAAAAATTATAGTAGCCATCCTAGTAAATGGGAGGTGGTATCTCACTGTGGTTTTGATTTCCATTTCCCTAATGACTAAAGATGTTCATAATCTTTTCCTGTGCCTGTTGATCATTTGTATTTGTATATCTTCTTTGGAGAAATATCTATTTGAGTCCTTTACCCATCTTAAAATTGGATTATCTTTTTGTTGTTGAGTTGTGAGAGTTATTTATATATTCTGGGTACAAGATCCTTTTTCAGATGTATGGTTTGCATGTACTTTCTCCCATTCTGTAAGCTTTTATCCACTTTCATAATAATATTTTTTGATGCATGGAAGATTTTTATTTTGATGAAGTTCAAATAATGAGTTTTTTCTTGTATTTCTTGTGTTTCTTGTGCTTTTGGTGTGATATTTAAGAAACAATTACCTGATCCACAAAGTCATGAGGATTTCCACCTACATTTTCTTCCAAGAGTTTTATAGTTTTAGCTCTTACATTAAGGTCTTTAATTCATTTTGAATTAATTTTTGTATATGGTACGAGAGAGGGATCCAGTCTCATTCTTTTGCATATGGATATCCAGTTGTCCCCATATCATTTATTGAAGGAACTTTTCTCTCCCCCATTGAATGGCCTTAGTATTCCTGTTGAAAAATCATTTGATCATAAATGTATGGATTTATTTCTGGATTCAATCCTAGTGCATTGATCTCTGTGTCTGTCCTTACGCCAGTACCACACTGATCTTGATTCTTGTAGCTTTGTAATCAGTTTTGAAATAGAAAAGTGTGAGTACTCCAACTTTGCTTTTCCTTTTAAAGGTTGTTTTGACTATCCTTGCAATTCCATGTGAATTTTAGAATCCACTTGTCCACTTCTGAAAAAAATAAGGTAGCTGGGATTTTGTTGGAGATTGCATTGAAATTGTAAATCATTTTCGAGAGCATTGTCATCTTAACAATATTAAGTCTTCTGATCCGTAAATGTGAGATGCCTTTCCATTTATTAAGATTGTCTTCAGTTTTTCAGCTGTGTTTTATAGTTTTCAGTGTACAAGTCCTTCACTTTCTTGATTTAATTTATTCCTGAGTATTTATTATTTTTGATGCTACTGCAAATAGAATTTTCTTAATTTCATTTTTTTGCATTATTCATTCCTAGTGTATAGAAATATGATAAGTTTTTACCTATCTATCCTGTATCCTCCACCTTTGCAGAATTTGCTTATAGTTCTAAGTTTTGGTTAAGTTTTTTTGTTTTTTTTAAGTTTTTTGGTTAAGTTCTAAGTTTTGGTTTAAGTTTTTAGGTTTGTTTGTGAATTTTTTAGGGTTTGTTACATATAAGAACCTGCCATGTACGAATAGGATAGTTTTACTTCTTCTTTCTAATCTAGATGCCTTTTACTTCTCTTTCTTGACTAATTGCCCTGTGTAGAACCTCCACTACGATGTTGAATAGAAGTGGTGAGAGTAGACATCCTTTCTTGTTCCTGATCTTAGAGAGAACACTTTTGGTTTTTCTCCATTAAGCATGCTGTTAATTGTGTGATTTTCATAAATGCTGCTTATCAGGTTGAGAAATTTTTCTTCTATTCCTAGTTTGTTGAGTGCTTTTATCATGCAAGGGTGTTGGATTTTGCTAAATTTTTTTTTTTAATCTATTGAAATGATCATACAGAGTCTTTCATTCTTGCTAATGTGGTATATTATGTTGATTGATTTTTGTGTGTTGAACCACCCTTGCATTAAAGGAATAAATCTCCCTTGGTGTTATGACGTACAATCCTTGTAATATGCTGCTGGATTCAATTTGCACAAAGGATATTGGTCTGTGGTTTTCTTGTGTTGTCTTTGTCTTTGGGATCAGTGTAATAGTGATCTCATGTGATAAGCTATAAAGTGTTTGCTTCTCTTCTGTTTTTTGGAAAAGTTTGAGAAATATTGGCATTAATTCCTCTTTAACCATTTGGTAGAATTCATTAGGGAAGCCATCATCTGGTCCTGGACTTTGTTAGAAGTCTTTTGATTACTGATTTAATCTCTTTTATTCTCATAGGTTTGTCTAGATTTCTAGTTCACATTCAGTTAATTTTTGTTGTTTCTGTGTTTTTAGGAATTTGTCTGTTTCATCTAGATTATCCAATTTGTTGGCATACAGCTGTTCAGAGTATTCTCTTATAATCCTTTTTATTTCTACAAGGTAATAATGATATCCTACTTCATTCCTCATTTTAATAACTTGAGTCTTCTCTCTTTTTTTCTTGACCGAGCTAGCTAAGAATTTGTCAATTTTGTTGATCTGTTCAAAGCACTAACTTCCGATTTTCTCTATTTTCTCTTCTCTATTTGATTTATCTCTGCTGTAATATTTTTCTCATTCTGCTTGCTTTGGTTTAATTTGCTCTTCTTTTTCTTTTCTTAAAACATAAGCTTATTTTATTAATTTCATGTCTTTCTTCTTTTTAAATGTAGGTGTTTGCAGCCATAAATGTCCCTCTGAGTATTGCTTTTCCTGCATCCCCTAAATTTTGGTATGTCGTATGTTTATTCTCATTCATTTCAAAGTATTTTCTGATTTTGCTTGTGATTGCTTCTTTGGCCCCTTGTTTATTCAGGACTATGTTGTTTAATTTCTACATATTTGTGAATTTTCCAAATTTCATTCTATTACTGGTTTCTAATTTCATTCCATGTGGTTAAAGAAGATACTTTGTATGACTTATACATTTTAAATGTACTAAAAGTTGTTTTGTGGCCTAACATGGTTTATCCTGGAGAATGTTCCATGGGTACTTGATAAGAATGTGTATTCTGCTATTGTTGGATGGAGTGTTCTACAGATGTCTGTTAAGCCTAGTTGGCTTATAATGTTGTTCAAGTCCCCTATTTCCTTGCTGAACTTCTGTCTAGCTGTTCTATACATTATTGGCAGTGAAATGTTGAAGTTTCCAGCTACTAGGGAACTATCTATTTTTTCCCTTCAGTTCTGAAGCAGATACTGATTTGCTTTATGTATTTTGGGGCTCTGTTGTTAGATGCATATATATTTATAATTGCAATACCTTTTTGATGGATTGGACCTTTTATCATTGAATCACATCCTTCTTTGCGTTGTAACAATTTTTGTCTCAAAGTCTATTTTGTCTCATGTTAGTATAGTCACTCCAGCTTTGGTTACTTTTTGTACAGAATAGCTTTTTCCATCCTTCTACTTTCAATATATTTGTATCTTTTAATCGAAAGTGAGTCTCTTATACATGACACATAGTTGGGTCATTTTTTTCAGCCATTGTGCCATTCGATTGGAGGGTTTAATCCATTTACATTTCATGTAATTACTGATAAGGAATCACTTGTTTCTGTCATTTTGTGCCATTACATCTTTATTTTATGTTGGATAGAGATTTTCTAATGTACCATTTTAATTCCCCTGTCATTTCTTTTAATGTATATTCTTGAGTTATTTTCTAAGAGTTCATCCTGGGGATTATAATTGACATTGTAATTTATAACAATCAGGCTTGGATTAATATCAACTTTCTCTCAATATTATATAAAAACTTTACTCCAATATAACTTCATCTCCTTGCTTTATGTTGTTGTTGTCATGAATTATATCTTTCTACAATGTGTGCTCATCAATAAAGATTTATAATGGTCATAACAAATTATCCATAATTATTATTTAATACATTTGTCTTCTAAATCTTACAGAAAAATGAAGTTACAGAGAAAAAAAATAATAGTACTGGCTTTTATATTTACCTATGTAAGTCTATGTCTTTACCAGTTTTCTTAACTTCTTTCTATAGCTTTAAGCTACTGTCTAGTGTCCTTTCATTTCAGCTTAAAGGACTCCTGTTAACATTTCTTGTAGGGTAGGTCTACCAGCAGTGAACTCTCTCAGCTTTTTTTTTTTGTTTGTCTTAAATCTTGGGATGTCTTGATTTCTCCTTCATTTCTGAAGTATAATTTTGCTGAATATAGAATTTTTGATTGAGAGCTTTTTTTCTCTCAGAACTTTAAATATTGTATTCTATTTCTTTCTAACCTCCATGGTTTCTGATGAGAAACTGGCTATTAATATTATTGAGGGTCCTTTGTATGTGACTACTCACTTCTCTCTTGCCACTTTCAGGATTCTCTCTGTCTTTGGCTTTGAACAGTTTGTTTGAACAGTCTGTGCGGATCTCTTTAAGTTTATCTACTTGGATATTTTGATTTTCTTAAATGTGTAAATTCATGTTTTTCATCAAATTTGGGAAGTGTATTACCACTTTTTCTTTAAATGTCCTTTATTCCCCTTTCTCTCTCCTCATCTAGGATTCCTATTATGCATATGTTGTATGTCTGATGGTGTCCCAGAGATCTCTTGGGTTCTGTTCATTTAGATTCGTTATTTTTTCTTTCAGTTCTTCAGACTGAATAACTTCAATGGACCTATCTTCAAATTTGATGATTCTTCCTTCTGCCTGTTCGAAACTGGTATGATCCTCCCTATTTAATTTTTTATTACAGTTATTGTACTTTTTAACTCCAGAATCTCTATTTGGTGCCTTTTTATAATTCCTGTCTTTGAATTGGTATTCTCTGTTTGGAGAGACATGATTTGCATGGTTTCCTTTAGCTCTTTGGTGATATCTAAAATAGCTTGTCCAAAGCCTTGATCTGGAAAGTCCAAGTCTGAGCTTCCGCAAGGGCAGTTTAGTTTCTCTTAATTGCTTTTCTCCCTATGTATGAGCCATATGCTCTTGTTTCTTTGCACCCCCTTTCCTTTGCTTTCTGTGTGCTGGATGCCCAGCCTTCTTTCCATTGTTCAGCTACGTGTCTTCCCTCTTCAGAACCTTTGTCCATGCTGATCCTTTTTCCTGGAATGACTGCACGTACCCGCCCCCCTCCCAACCTCCTAAATACCTTTTACCTCCTAAAGCCTCACATTAAAATATTAGCTATTTGTAAGTATGAATAATAGATTGAAAAATGTGGTCTGCGGTAAACAAAACTGTCTTTATCTTTCTATATCTCTGAATCATCTCTGAGCTCTCACTCCATGGGCTGTGGAAGGGAAGGAAGAATTACATGGTTCTGTGGTTTCTACCCCCACCTGTGCCCATTTCTGGATCATGCATGGAATGTGGCAAACCTCATCTTGCCCCATAAAGCTGTCTCCTCTGGACTCACTCTGTCCCCTCACCATCAACAAGGACTAGCCCCTTCCACTCTGGCCCCTAAAACTTATGTTCCTCTCTTGTCTCTCCTTCTGATAGCTGGAAATCTCTTCTTTGTATCAGAGAACTGATTCTTCCTTCATATTTCTGGCCAAGACTCTTTGTCTATGCCTCATATCTGTGCCTGGAAATGAACGTATAGGGTTAGACTATTGGTCAATAAAGTAAGGCCATTGCCCCTCCAGGTGAAGAAAATTGACATGGGGTTCCTGGAGGCTCTCAGGAAAGCAGGACCAAGGATAGTCCTTTGCCTCTCACTTGGAGTTTCGAGTTCTTAAACTATGTCTGATGGACCAGGGTGGACTGAGGGAGACCACATGGCAGGAAAGGCCTAGAAGGTCTGAGGGAGGCTAGTCCTGGGAAGAGGGTCAGGGAGCCTGCCTGGTTGGCCTGGACTCAGCCCCAGGACTGGGCAGCTAGAGGAGAGAAGGATTCTAGTCAGGGAACTTTGCTGTCAGGATCTTCTAATATGATTATCTCAATGCTGTTTGACATGAGAGAGAATGAAGGAGTGAATGAATAAATGGAAGGAACACTGGGGACTAGGCCACCTTGGGGAGCTGCAGCAATGGCTGGGGAGTGACTTTCCAGAGGCATCATGGATATCCATGGTGATGGGGGCAGCATATGGACTTCACGGGGAAAGTGAGAGTAACCACGACTGGGGAAAGGACATATGGGATATGGGGCTGGGTGAGGAGTGATGTGGGGACTGTGTAGAAACAGGACTGCTGGGACCTGGCAGTTGGGAGCTTAGAGTCATTATTCATGGACAATCATGGAAACTTGACTTTGTTTCATGGTCTCTGGCTGGTGGGGATCGAGGACCTTTGGATTCCATCTGAAAAAAAGAGACTAAGGGAGAATGAGAAACAGAGAGAACAAGGACATAAGAACACAGGGTGAGGCTAAGGAGGAGATGTGGTGGGAAGAATAGAGATGGATGAAGACAAAGGGAGAAGGAAAGAGGGATGAGGAGAGAGAGAAAGAGGGAAAAGCAGTTAGCAATGGATACAAGTTGGAAGTGAAAGGCATCTGGCAACCTTGCATTGCCTATGAAATGATATTAACATTTTATTATTGTAAGGTGAGCTTTTTAAAACGGAATTTTGAATGTTACCCTGCTGTTCCGGAACACAAAAACCTTTAATTTTATGCAAATGAACAGCGAGGAGCTGAGCGCTTAATGTAAACGAACACTTTCTTTGTAGGAGAGGTTGGAAGAGAGAAAAAAAAAATTCCCCAGGATTCTTTAATTGCTGTCTGAAATTATGTAAATCCCAGCACCAGGCAGAACACAATTACCCCGCGGCCCTCCCTGCCAGCGCCGCTAATGTCTAACAAAATATCGGTGGGTGACATTTAGACGAGGTAATGCAAATGAGAATTAATTTTTTTCCAAGACAAAGGGCAGCTGAAAGATCACCTCATTCATATACAGGAGCAGAGAAAGCTTGCAAATGCTGGGGGTGGGGTGGGGTGGATGGTGAGCCCAGGGTGCCAATTCTCCCTCTTGGACCTGGGTCCCTGAAATTCTGGCCTCAGGGAGCCTTAGGTCACTAACCCTCTGACTGCAGCTCCCGAGCAGTTCTTCATGGAAACTGGGTTAACAAATGTAAATAGCCATTAAAAAATACTCCGTGGCGCGTTCTCAGTTCCATGCTCATGGCAGGCCCACAGAGTGCTAACATCAACTTCTTATCTGAAGGAGGAAACTGAGGCTTGGGGATCTGGAGACCCAGCCAAAGGCACACAGTTAACTCCAGTGGCAAGAACGGCATCAACTAGGGAAGGAAAGATGTTGGTTTTGTGTTTCTGTCTCTCATTCTTCCTTCCTTCCTTCCTTCCTTCCTTCCTTCCTTCCTTCCTTCCTTCCTTCCTTCC
>NW_012103532.1:2239364-2242293 GCF_000951045.1 Mandrillus leucophaeus
TTCCTTCCTTCCTTCCTTCCTTCCTTCCTTCCTTCCTTCTTTCCTTCCTTTTCTTTCCTTCCTTTCATCTTTCTTTCCTTCCTTCATCTTTCCACTTATGGAAATGTTTTTCATTTTCTAAAATGTTCTGAGTACAGAGAGCTTGAAGAGAGAAAACCAGGGTCAAGCACTCACTTCCACCCCAAATTCTTTTCTCAGCATGAAATAAGTTCCACATACGTAACCCAGCTTGGTCAGCTCCCACTTATCCTTTCAGTCTCAGCATAAAGTCTTCAGTTGCCTCCTTGGGGAAGCCTTCCTTGACCAACTCCCCATCCAAACACCCAAAACTTTGACTTCTAAGCACTTACCAAAAACTGCAAGGCCAAGTCTCTTCCCTATGAGATGGTAGGTAAGTTCTGCAAGGCAGGGGCAGGGTCCCTTGTGGTTGTCACTATAGCCCTGGTGTCTAGAACACTGCCTGCCACCGCCTTTGCACAAACATATTTAATGACTTTATGAATAAATTCATGACCTAAAAGGAGATTGTGTATTGGTCAAGGTGAGCATAATGGTTTATGCATGTAAAAATGTGAAGCAGAGGCCAGGCGCGGTGGCTCATGCATGTAATCCCAGCACTTTGGGAGCCCGAGGCAGGCCGATCACCTAAGGTCAGGACTTCGAGACCAGCTTGGCCAACATGATGAAACCCCATCTGTACTAAGAATACAAAAAAAATTAGCCAGGTGTCGTGGCACATGCGTGTAATCCCAGCTACTCAAGAGGCTGAGGCAGGAGAATCGCTTGAACCTGGGAGGTGGAGGTTGCAGCGAGTGGAGACTGTGCAACCACACTCCAGCCTGGGTGACAGAGTGAGACTCCGTCTAACAATAAGTAAATAAATAAATAAGTGAAGCAGGAAGTAGTAATGATTCTCTTAACAATCACTGCTGGAATTCTAGTAATATATTTAACAGTTGGAAGGGTGGGAGGAAATGTTTGGGAGGGCAGAGGTCAGGGATCTTTCAGGTTAAGAGAGCTGTCTCCCATTAGTCTCAAAGCCGGCACAACTCACATCTTCAATTCCGCAGATGACCGTAACTTAGTTTAGTCAACTCCTGAGTATTTGTATGAGCCTCTTCTGCCAGTTTTTAATCTTGAGATAAATCCTCTAATCACTATGAAAGATGCTTCGGGCTTGACCCAAATCTGAAGGTATCCAAATCTATCATTAAAAAGAAAACAAGCCAAGTGCAGTGGCTCACGTCTCTAATCCTAGCACTTTGGGAGACCGAGGCAAGAGGATTGCTTGAGCCCAGGAGTTCAAGACCAACCTGGGCAACATAGTGAAACCTGGTCTCCACAAAAAATAAATTTAGAAAAAATTAGCTGGGTGTGGTGGCATGCACCTGTAGTCCCAGCTACTTGGGAGGCTGAGGTGGGAGGACTGCTTGAGCCCAGGAGATCAAGGTGGCAGGGAGCCACGATCATGCCACTGTACTCCATCCTGGGCAACAGAGCAAGACCTTATCTCAGAAACAAAACAAGACAAAATACATTCGCTATGTGTTTGTTATTATTACTTAAAAAATACATTATCTGTATCTACAGTTTTTAAAGAATGATCTGATATTTGTTCATCTGTTTTTCTTCTTTAAAAATAACCTAAAACCTATGTAGATCAACAACCATAGGAGAAATTGAGAAATTTTTCTAGCTTCCCACCAAAAAACTTGAGGTCCAGATAGTTTTAAAGTGAATTAATCCAAACCTGCTAAGACCAGATCTTATTAATACTTTTAAATTCCTCTGGAACACAGAGAAATAAGAACTTTTTCTTTTTTTCTTTTTCTTTTATTTTTGAAAGCAGTACCAACATAATACTTCTCAAGGTCCAGGAGGAAAAAAGAAATTGCTCCAGATATGTCAGACAGAGGTAATTTAATATGGAAATTGGTCACGGCTGTGATAGGAATGCCGAGAAGCTAGACGGGATAGTGAGGTGACCCAGACATTGGCAACAGCAAGAAGCTGCCACCGCAGGAAAGAGAAAGAGAAGATGTGTTGCCAGGGACCAAAGGCAGAGGTCACCGGGAGGCAACTGGAGTCAGGGAAGATGCGCAGCTGATGATGGAGAGGCTCCTGAAAAGGGAGGGAGAGAGAAGCACCACCCTGGCCTTTTCCTTCTTGCAGCTCTCTAGTCCCTGCCGGTGCCTCCTATTGGGTTTACTTAGCTGGGATCCAGCTGATAAAGGAAGCTGGGAAATGCCATCTCTCCCGGTCAGCTCCCCAGCCCCCATTCAGAACAGACCAGAGAAAGGTGGAAGATTGGATGAAAGAGCAAACAGGCAAAACATGGAACCTGCCGAGACAGAGGCTGAAATAGACCTCTGGAACAAAGGCCCCCGATGATCATCGAAGTCAGGCTGATGGGGCAGTGTTAATGAATGGTCAGGTGGATGACACTGGAGCTCTCTGGTCAACCTTAATGCCCCAAGAACAGAAAAACAGATCTTTCAGCACTGCTGGTAGAAGAACACACCACCACCTCTGAAGAATTTGTACAAAAACACTGAACCTGAATTTGATCAAGCCTCTAAAACCAATCGTGAGTTTACAGAAGGGACATTGAAACACGTTAAAAGATTTCACAAGAGATCGGGGCGTGGTGACTCATACCTGTAATCCCAGCACTTTGGGAGGCCAATCTGGGCAGATGACTTGAGGTCAGGAGTTTGAGACCAGCGTGGCCAATATGGTGAAACCCTGTCTCTACTAAAAATACAAAAATTAGCCAGGCATGTTGGTGCATGTCTGTAATCCCAGCTACTTGGAAGGCTGGGGCAGGAGAATCACTTGAACCTGTAAGGTGGAGGTTGCAGTGAGCTGAGATCCCACCACTGAACTCCAGCCTGGGCAACAGAACAAGACTCCATCACTCACACACACA
>NW_012103532.1:2243587-2245893 GCF_000951045.1 Mandrillus leucophaeus
GTGGAATCTACACAAAGAAAATGGTATAACTTATGAGATATATACAAGAAAAGCTGGGCCGGGTGCGGTGGCTCACACCTGTAATCCCAGCACTTTGGGAAGCTGAGGCAGGCGGATCACAAGGTCAGGAAATCGAGACCATCCTGGCTAACACGGTGAAATCCCATCTCTATTAAAAATACAAAAAGTTAGCCAGCTTGGTGGCGGGTGCCTGTAGTCCCAGCTACTTGGGAGGCTGAGGCAGGACAATGACATGAACCCTAGAGACGGAGCTTGCAGCGAGCTGAGATTACGCCACTACACTCCAGCCTGGGCGACAGAGCAAGACTCCATCTCAAAAAATAAAAATAAAAAAGAAAGAAAGAAAGAAAAAACAATTGACTAATTGGAAATCTATTCCTTGCTCCAGGTAGGAAGCTTAATATTATAAAAAATCAATTCTCCATTAAGTAATCTATACATTAAATGAAATCTTAATAAAAATCCTAGCAGGTTTCTTTTTTGAACTTGATAAACAAATTCGGAGCTTCATTTGGAATAACACACATATGAAAATCAGGAAAATACAGAAACAGAAGAATCATAAGAATCATGAAGAGAGATTTCTCCTTATAGGACTATGGTAAACTGAGAAGGCCTCCTGGTATAATACACCTCAAAGCTCTGCGTGAAATTTTAAAATGGGCTTTTAAGTCTGCATCTGAGCAGATGATAAACAGATCCCCAAGACTGTGAAAGGCACGATTCCAGAAAAGAAGCCTGGTTGCTCAAAGCATCCTCTGATCCCATATGCAAGGAGGGAAACTGGATCAAGAACTCCCATAAATCTGTTACCTTGAAAGATAAATTCCTTAGGAAATGGGTTCATTTGCAAAGAAACACCACCACCACCAATACCGCCTCCCATGAGGGGTACTTGATGTCTTGACCTTGTTCTGATGAGTGAGAAAAACACAAGTTTCCCTAGAGAATCCCAAACCATAAACAGATCATCTCACCGGTTGTTAGAATTCATACTATCTGTGTAGCCCACACACCATTCCACTAACAACAATAACAAAAAGCTAGAGATTAGCTTGAAGTGTTCCTGTTATATCAGTGTCTCCAGGAACCTAGTAGAAACCAACGAAAGAATTTCTGAAAGAGTGCATCTTAAACCAAAGTCTCAAAGAATGCCGCTAGATAAATAGCAAATAAATGATTGTGAGTTTACTAAAAAACTCCTAAAACACACAAATGAACAAAGCACCCATGCGTGGGCGGTAGCAGAAATGAAAGACTACAGAATCAGACCTGCAAAGACAGTAGATACTGGCACTGTTAAAGACAGAATATAAAATAGTTTTGTCTTGCCTGGCATGGTGGCTCACACCTGTAATCTCAGCACTTTGGGAGGCCGAGGCAGGTAGATCACTTGAGGTCAGGAGTTCAAGACTGGCCTGGCCAACATGGTGAAACCCTGTCTCTACTAAAAATACCAAAAAAAAAAAAAAATCAGCGGGGCATGGTGGGATGTGCCTGTAGTCCCAGTTACTTGGGAGGCTGAGGTGGGAGAATCGTTTGAGCCCAGGAGCAGGAGGTTGCAGTGAGCTGAGATCACGCCACTGCACTCTAGCCTGGGTATATGGATTAAATGTGGATCAGACATGGGCCAAGTAAAGAATAATGAATGAGCTGGGAGACAGAGCTGAACAAATGACCAATGATGAAGCACAGAGAGAAATAAAATGGGAAACATGAAATAAAACTGTGGCATATCAATGATAGAGATATTGAGTCTAAAAACACATTTTTTTTTTTTCCAGAGGAAGGATATAATCAAGAGAATGGGGAGTGGGGGGAGATAATATTAGAAGAGATATTATCAATTTTCAGAGTTGATGAAAGACACAAATATTCAGACTGAGGAAGTCTAGTAAATCTTGAGCATAACAAATAAGGAATCCATACCTAGCCATTTTGCAATAAACCCAAAGAATAGCAAAGACAAAGTGACAATCAAAAAAGCAGCCAAAGGCCGGGTGCAGAGGCTCATACCTATAATCCTAGCACTTTGGGAGGCCAAGACAGGAGCATTGCTTAAGGTCAGGAGTTTGAGATCAACCTGGGCAACATATCGAGACCTCATATCTACAAAAAAATTTAAATAATCAGCTGGTCATGGTGGTTCACAGCTGTAGTTCTCGTCTCTTGGGAGACTGAACCAGGAGAATAGCATGAGCCCATGAGTTTAAGGTTGCAGTGAGCTAGGATCACATCAAGCTGCACCACAGCCAGAGGGTGACACAGCGAGACCCTGCCTTTTT
>NW_012103532.1:2246008-2251626 GCF_000951045.1 Mandrillus leucophaeus
CGGCTAATTTTTGTGTTTTTAGTAGAGATGGGGTTTCCCCATGTTGGCCAGGTTGGTCTCAAACTCCTGACCTCGGGTGATCTGCCCACCTCAGCCTCCCAAAGTGTTGGGATTACAGGTGTGAGACACCATGCCTGGCTGACCCTGTCTCTAAATAAATAAATAAATAAATAAATAAATAAATAAAATTTTTTAAAAAGGCGGCCACACAGAAAAAAGCAGATTACCTACATAACAATGACAGACAGGTGACTTTTCATAAGCAATGATGAAACCCAGAACACAATAGAATCTTCTTCAAAATGTGTGGTCAACAAAACTATCGCTCAAGAACAGTCATAAAATAAAGTCATGTTCAAGCACATAAAAACCCAGAGAATTAATATTAACAGACTCTCACTAAAACATCTTCTAAAAAAAGTGTCCTGCAAAGGAAAATGACCCTGACAGGAAAGTTTGAGATGTAGATAGAAATGATGAGCTGAGAAAATGGTGACTATATTAGCATATCCAAATAAATATTTATATTATAAAATGGTAAAAACTGTAATACCAAACGTGAGGGGTTACAAAAGAATAGAAGAAAATACTGGATGCGATGGTTAATTTTAGCTGTCAGTTTACTGGATTGAGGGATGCCTAGATGGCTGGTGAAGCGTGGTTTCTGAGTGTGTCTGTGAATGTTTTCAGGGAAGATTGGCATGTGAGTCGGGGAACTGAGAGAGGAACACTCGCCCTCAGTGTCGGTAGGCATCATCTAATTATTGGGAAAAGGGATTGGGACCAACAGGCAGGCAGAAGGGAAGGGGATTCTCTCTCTCATCTGCTCTTTCTCCCTTCCATAGCAGGCCACCTTTTCTCCTCCTGCCTTTGGACATCAGACTTCAGTTTCTTTAGCTTTTGGGCTCTGGGACTTGCACCAGTAACCTCCTGGGGCTCTTGGGCCTTTGGAGGCCTCACCATGGGCTTCCCTGATTCTGAGGCTTCTGAACTTGGATGGAGCCAAGCTACCCACTTCTCTGGTTCTCCAACTTGCAGAGGGTGGGACTTCCCCATCTCTGTGATTGTGTGAGCCAAGTCTGCTAATAACCCTCCCCTTGTATTATATCCCATTGGTTCTGCCTCTCTGGAGAACCCTGACTAATACATTGGGTAGCAATAACACACAAGTCAAGCAGGGTTTTCTGAGTTAAAGTGTTTTAAGGTCCTTGTATTGTTTGAGAGAAGGATAATTTCAGAATTTATTAAACAAAACATGCCTGTTAATTTTAATCTTCATGTGAAAATAATTTGGTGGTTGTTTTAAGCCATTAAGTTTTGGCTTGTTTGTTACCCACCAATAGGTAATGAATACATTTGCCCTACCTGCTATTAAAAATGCATTTTAAAGTTACAATATTAAAGCAGTCAGGTACTCGTACATAAATAAACACACAAAATAATGGGACAGACTAGAGTCTAAAAATAGACACAAATAGAGAAGAAAAAAAAAAAGGCTGGGCGCAGTGGCTCACACCTGTAATCCCAGCACTTTGGGAGGCTGAGGCAGGTGGATCACTTGAGGTCAGGAGTTCCAGACCAGCCTGGCCAATGTGGTGAAACCCCATCTCTACTAAAAATACAAAGTAAACCAGGTGTGGTAGCATATGCCTGTAGTCCCAGCTACCTGGGAGGCTGAGACAGGAGAATTGCTTGAACCCAGAAGGCAGAGGTTGCAGTGAGCCGAGATTGCACCCTAGCCTGAGCAAGACACCATCTCAAAGAAAAAAAAAGGTATTCAACAAGTGGTGTTGAGACAATTAGCTGGCCATTTGGAGGAAAAAAAAAAAAAAAAGCTGAAACTGTTCACTTTCCAGCACTGTTGGGTGGTGAATGTTTTTGTTTTGTACAACGTGTATAATTATTACCTCTGTATGTGTAAGTCCAGTAGGAACAAAGCTCTCAAGGGTTTTACTTTTATCATGTACTATTCATCATGAATGAAAACTATAAGACGAAAACCATAAAGTACTAAGTTTAAGTAGAAGTGTGTAGTAGTGACAATAAGTGCATACAGGATGTCGTGTGCTCCTCCACGAGTCACAGCCTCCTTCGCAGTTAAGTTAGAGCTGTATTATGTTTGCGCCCTGGGGAAAATGCTGCTAGTCACTTACCCAAGACCTAACCTCCTTCTTGTTTCCCCCAATGGAAGGCTGATATTGAGGAAGCTGCAATATGCCCTTCTAGAGAAATAACGAACAGAAGTACAATAAAGAGTGAGGTAAAAAAAAAAAAAAATTGAGAAAAGTGAACTAATTAAAGGTATTCGTGAGGCCGGGTGCAACGGCTCGTGTCTGTATTCCCAGCACTTCGGGAGGCCAAGGTGGGCAGATCACAAGGCCAAGAGATCAAGACCATCCTGGCCAATATGGTGAAACCCCGTCTCTACTAAAAATACAAAAATTAGCTGGGCGTGGTGGCCCCTGCCTGTAGTCCCAGTTACTCAGGAGGCTGAGGCAGGAGAATCGCTTGAACCCGGGAGGCTAAGGTTGCAGTGAGCCGAGATTGAACCACTGCACTCCAGCCTGGTGACAGAGTGAGACTCCGTCTCAAAAAAGAAAGAAAAGAAAGAAAGGAAAGAAAGAAAGAAAGAAAGAAAGAAAGAAAGAAAGAAAGAAAGAAAGAAAGAAAGAAAGAAAGAAAGAGAAGGAAGGAAGGAAGGAAGGAAGGAAGGAAGAAAGAGAAGGAAGGAGAAGGAAAAGGAAGAAAAAGGAAGACAGGAAGAAAGGAAAAGAAAGAAAAAGAGAGTGGAAGGACATATAACAAAAGCTATTACCTCTCAGTTGTTGAAGCACAATGATTTTTGCATTCATCTTCACATAGTTCTGCATTTTCCAGGTTGCTAGGAGCATAAATTGTATTTTTATTAGAAAAAGTAAATGCTCAGGGTGTTTTGAATTGTAATCAATTTATTCAAAATAGCACACTGTTTCTCATGTTTTTACAAACCAGGTCGCCTCATCATGAACTGTTGCCTCCTTTGCCAACATTTTTTATTGGTGTCTTGATTTTTCCCTTGTTGGTATAGATCCCTTATTGATATAGATTGATTGATAATAAGGATAGTAACCCTTTCTGATTCTTTCCTTAGTTTGTCACTTGCCTTTTAATTCTGACAATGGGATTTTTAACTTATAGAATTAAATTATTGGAATCAAATGAAATTTATCAGTGTGTTCCTTGATACTTATTCCTCAGCTGGTCTGCCTGGAAAGTCCTCACTTTGATAGAGTTAAATATATCCTTTATTAGAATACACATTCTTCTAGTTTTCTGACTTTACTTTTCATTCTGTAAATCCTATGGACATCATATTCGTATTTGGTATGGATAAAAATGTAACTTGAGGTTGTTTTTTAACCAAAACATTTTAGCCACTTTCCCTACCCTCATTAGTCAAATAATTGCTCCTTCCCACCCTTCTTCCTCATAGTGATTGAGATGCTTTCTGTTGGCAGATGTTGCTGGTTTCCTAGAATAACTAACCCTTCTTACCAACAGAATCTTAATTTTGTTTGGGGAAGGATTGTGCCCACCTATTTTTTAAAAAGCATTTTTCCAACTGGGTGAGGTGGCTCATGCCCTAGAGTCCCAGCACTTTGGGAGGCTGAAGCAGGAGGATGGCTTGAGGTAGGAGTTCAAGACCAGCCTGGGTATCAAGAAAGGCCTCTGTCTCTACAGAAAATTTAAAAATTAGCTGAGCATGGTGGCAGGTGCCTGTGGTCCCAGCTACTCTGGAGGCTGAGGTGAGAGGATCTCTTGAGCCCAGGAGTGAAGGGTACAGTTATCTATGATCACACCACTGCAATCCAGCCTGGGCGATAGAGAGAGACCCTTTCTACTAATAAAAAAATGTATATGTATATCAGCTTCCCTTACAGTTGGGGGTAGTAGTTGACCCAATTCTGGGCAATGAGATATAAGTGCATATCTGCTGAGGACTTATGGGAGGTAGTTCTACTTCTAGATATAGATACCATTCCTTCTTCCTTTCTCCCTCCCTTCCTCTCTCCCTTCCTCACTCCCTCCCTTCCCTCCTTCTTCGTATGTCTATCATGTGGATGGGATGTCTCAAGATGGGGCAGCCATTTTTCGAGCCCTAGATAGAAGGCACTCACCAAGCATGTTGGAAGAGAAAGGAAGAAGCTCTAATCCCAGAGTGGATGTACCATCTTGAATTGCTGGCCCTTGGCTAGCGTGTTTCATGAGAGAAACAATACCCTAAACACCAACAGCCAGGTTTCCGTTACATGTAACAAAATGCAACTTACATGTTAATGGAAATTATGCTTTAATGAAACATCTTATTTTTGAGTCCTTACAACTGAAGTCTGTTTCCAGGCTATTTATCATGTTCTATCCAGTTGTCTGTGAAATACAGTAAAAGTGATCTTCTTTTTTAAATGACTGCATTACTGTGCAATAAGTTTTATTATTGGATGAGTCTAGTGTCCCCTCATTACTTCTCTTTTTTCAACAACTCAACACTTTATTCCTCCTGATGAACTTCAGAATACTTTATCAGATTGGTCCAATCCATTTTATCCTTTGAAAGGAACTGTATTAAACCTATTAACTAATTTGGGAAGCATAAATATCTTCACAATATTTCATCTTCTTATTCTTGAGCATGGAATACGTTTTCATTTTTTTTCAGTCCTGTATATCTCTGTAAAAGATTTGGAGCATTCTTCACATAAAATTTCTGTGCTTTTTTTAAACGATTACTGCTAAATATTTTATGTTTTTATTGCAATTGTAAATAGAATCTATTTCCTATTATATCTTATAACTGGTTATTGCCAGGAGATAAAAAAAACTATTGATTTTCAAATATTTATCTTGTATTTGACTACTCATTATCCTAAGAGTTCTTCAGTTAATACTTTTATGTTTTCTAGGTATATAATTGTATAATCTGTAAGTGATAATGATTTCATCTTTTCCCTTCAAATACTTAGACCTCTTATCTATGTTTATGTATTTTAACGCATTGAACAAAATAGTGTTGAATAAAAATAGAAGTAGTCATGCTTGTTTTGCTCTTGATTTTCAAGAGAATGCCTCTATTGTATCCCCACAATTCTATTGTTCTCTTAATATAAGTACGCTTTATTATGTTAATGAATATTCTCCTCTTCCTGGTTTTTAAACAGGTTTTAAAGATTAGCAATGAGTGTTAAATTTTATTCTTGCCTTTTTCGCATTCATTGAGGTTATCTCTTGTTTTTGTTATTGGTCCTTCTGATATGATATATTATGCTATTGGGTTTCTTACTTATAAGAAATCCTTGAAATCCTGTGATAAATTACACTTTCTTATAAAAGGTGATTTTCTGAATACTATAATAGATTTTAATTTACTAACTAAAAAAAAATATTTTTTCACATTTTAATTTACAGATTAGGTTTATCTATAACTTTCTTTCCTTTAAAAAATGTTTGTGCTATCTCTGTTCACCGTTGGCTTCAGATTCTACTAGCTTCATAAAAGGAAATAGTTAAGGTAGATTAAATTAGATAGAATTATGCAACCAAATCTTTACTCCTTTGCATTAGAATTCGACGTCCACATCCTT
>NW_012103532.1:2251676-2255540 GCF_000951045.1 Mandrillus leucophaeus
CTAAACACCAACAGCCAGGTTTCCGTTACATGTAACAAAATGCAACTTACATGTTAATGGAAATTATGCTTTAATGAAACATCTTATTTTTGAGTCCTTACAACTGAAGTCTGTTTCCAGGCTATTTATCATGTTCTATCCAGTTGTCTGTGAAATACAGTAAAAGTGATCTTCTTTTTTAAATGACTGCATTACTGTGCAATAAGTTTTATTATTGGATGAGTCTAGTGTCCCCTCATTACTTCTCTTTTTTCAACAACTCAACACTTTATTCCTCCTGATGAACTTCAGAATACTTTATCAGATTGGTCCAATCCATTTTATCCTTTGAAAGGAACTGTATTAAACCTATTAACTAATTTGGGAAGCATAAATATCTTCACAATATTTCATCTTCTTACTCTTGAGCATGGAATACGTTTTCATTTTTTTTCAGTCCTGTATATCTCTGTAAAAGATTTGGAGCATTCTTCACATAAAATTTCTGTGCTTTTTTTAAACGATTACTGCTAAATATTTTATGTTTTTATTGCAATTGTAAATAGAATCTATTTCCTATTATATCTTATAACTGGTTATTGCCAGGAGATAAAAAAAACTATTGATTTTCAAATATTTATCTTGTATTTGACTACTCATTATCCTAAGAGTTCTTCAGTTAATACTTTTATGTTTTCTAGGTATATAATTGTATAATCTGTAAGTGATAATGATTTCATCTTTTCCCTTCAAATACTTAGACCTCTTATCTATGTTTATGTATTTTAATGCATTGAACAAAATAGTGTTGAATAAAAATAGAAGTAGTCATGCTTGTTTTGCTCTTGATTTTCAAGAGAATGCCTCTATTGTATCCCCACAATTCTATTGTTCTCTTAATATAAGTACGCTTTATTATGTTAATGAATATTCTCCTCTTCCTGGTTTTTAAACAGGTTTTAAAGATTAGCAATGAGTGTTAAATTTTATTCTTGCCTTTTTCGCATTCATTGAGGTTATCTCTTGTTTTTGTTATTGGTCCTTCTGATATGATATATTATGCTATTGGGTTTCTTACTTATAAGAAATCCTTGAAATCCTGTGATAAATTACACTTTCTCATAAAAGGTGATTTTCTGAATACTATAATAGATTTTAATTTACTAACTAAAAAAAAATATTTTTTCACATTTTAATTTACAGATTAGGTTTATCTATAACTTTCTTTCCTTTAAAAAATGTTTGTGCTATCTCTGTTCACCGTTGGCTTCAGATTCTACTAGCTTCATAAAAGGAAATAGTTAAGGTAGATTAAATTAGATAGAATTATGCAACCAAATCTTTACTCCTTTGCATTAGAATTCGACGTCCACATCCTTCTCATGTCTTCATGGTGTGCAGAGCGTATGTTCTGCCCCTTAACATTGGGCTTAGCTATGTGACTTGCTTTGGACAATGAAACATGAGTGGATGTTTTAACAGCAGAAGCTTAACATGTGCTTGAGCAGTGTAATTGCTTTCCTGGAATTCTGCCATCACTACAAGAAGAACATACCCCAGCTAGTTTACTGGTCCAAAAGATGAGATAAACATGGAGTACACCTGGATCCTACCTTCAGCTTGGACCCAAGTCCAGCCAAGCCAAGATGAGATAAGCCAATACCCAGATGATCTATAGGCATGTGAGCAACGATAAATGATTGTTATTTTAAACCATGTAGTTTGGAGGTGCTTTGTTATATAGTAGTATTGTGGTAATAGCTGACGGATGCACTAGATAACTTTGCACCTTTTTCCTGTGTTCTGGAACCATTTATTACATCGACAGGAATTATTATTTTTTGCTCACACGATTAAAAGAACTCACCAATATATCCAGCTTTTAAATGTCTGCCTTGCTTTGGTGAGGGGTTTGAATTTGTTCGATTTTTTCTTTTTCTTTCAAATCATTTAAAAATAAAATAAGACATTACAGATAGTTGAATGTTCTAAATTCTTCCATGGCCCTATCCCTCTTTCTCCCTCCCCAGAGATAACCATGATCTGGACCCCAAGTATATTATTTCCTCCAAGTTAGAAAACTTTTGCTCCATAAGATATATATATGTAAAAATATATAGTGTTGTTTTACCTGTTTTAAAATTGTATATATTGCTAAATAAATCATCCTATAATATAATGTCCTATTTGATGGGCTTTTGTTGTTTCTCTTTTTTTTTCTGCAACTACAACAATGTTTCAATAAACACCTTTGGCCCAGCAAGGTGGCTCAACCTGTAATCCCAGCACTTTTGGGAGGCCAATGCAGGAGGATCGCTTGAGCCCAGGAGTTCGAGACCAGCCTAGGAAACATAGGGAAACCCCATCTCTACAAATACTCAGGGGGCTAAGGCGGGAGGATCACCTGAGCCTGGGAGGTCAAGGCTGCAGTGAGCCGAGATCACTGTGCTGCACTCCAGCCTGGGCAACAGAGCAAGACTCTGTCTCAAAACAAACAAAAAACACCACACACAAAACAAAACAAAACAAAACAAAACAAAACAGCCACCCTTGGACATGTTCCTTTAGACATCGTATCTGAATTTCCTTGGGCAGTGACTTTCAAACATTTTAAAACTTCAACTAATAATCACAAGTTATTTTACAACACAACGCAAGGCACATATGTGTATTATTAAAGCAAAAGTTTTATAAAATAATATTTATCCTTATAGGTGATGGAATCTGATCATTTCCATTCTGTTCTATTTATTTTGATACTGGCTTCTACTCTCCAAATCAAGTTCATGACTTTTTAATGGATCATGACACCAGTTTGTCAAACAATACTCTAAGACACGTGCCTCAAAGTAGGACTGCTTAGTTGGATGTGAGCATCTTCAGGTTTATTAGCTATTCTAATTGCTCTCCAAGGTGATTATAACTATTTTATTCTTACCAGCCCCATGTACAAGAGTTTCCATTTCTCAACATTCCCATCTATGCTTGGTACTGTTAGATTTCTCAATTTTTGTCCATCTGATGGGTATTTGAAATGGTTTCTCGTTGTTTTAGTTTGTATTTTCTAGTACTAGCGACATTAAACATCTTTCCACAAGTTCATTTGCCACTTGGGTTTCCTCATCTCTGAATAATTTGTTACTCATACACTTTGTCCATTTTTTATTAGGTTAGTTGCCTTTTCTTCTTACTTTGTAGGATATTCTAAATCTAATTTATTGCTATGTACTGAGACAAATATCTTCTCTGAATATGTGTGCCAAATCTTTTTACTCTCTAGATAAACAGAAGGTCTCAAGCTTAATATAATTAAGATTATCAATTGCTTCACTTATACTTTGTGCTTTTTGGTCTTATTTAGGAAGACTTTCCTACTCTATGTTTATAAAGTTACTTGCTAAATTTTTTTCCAACTGTTTTAATGTTTTGCTTTTCACATTTATATCTTTAATTCATCCACAAACTGCATATTGTAATTGTTTATGGTATAAGATAAGGATATGTATTTTTCATGTGGATAACCAATTGTTCTAATCCATTCTTTCCTTGATGATTTGCAATCCTGACTCTGTAACATACCATATTTTTTTTAAATGCAGATTGACTTCTGGGGTCTCCATTTTATTTCATTTGTCTATTTTGTAGCTCATGCTACATTGCCTTTTAACTTTTACTTTCATACTCTTAATGGTTAGTTCAATCTTTCTTTAGGGAGTAGGTTTTTATAAGTTTAAAATTTTTTTTCAATATTATTAGTCCATTTAGGTTTTTTTTTAAAAAAATTAAACTTTGAGTCAATTTGGTAATTTATATTGTCCCAGAGAATTATCTTTTATTGAAATTTTAACATATAAGTACAGAGATTCGCATAATAATCCCTTATAA
>NW_012103532.1:2255590-2255855 GCF_000951045.1 Mandrillus leucophaeus
TGTGTCTGTGGTGTGTGTGTCAGTGTCTGTGGTGTGTGTGTGTCTGTGTGTGCATCTATGTATGTGTCTGTGTGTGGTGTGTGTGTGGTGTATGTGGTATATGTGATGTGTGTGATGTACATGATGTGTGTGGGTGGTGTGTGTGGTGTGTGTCTGTGTATGTCTGTGGTGTGTGTGTGTGTCTGTGTGTGCATCTATGTATGTGTCTGTGTGTGGGGTGTGTGTGGTGTATGTGGTGTATGTGATGTGTGTGATGTACATGATG
>NW_012103532.1:2257315-2258693 GCF_000951045.1 Mandrillus leucophaeus
TTTAAAATTTTTTTTCAATATTATTAGTCCATTTAGGTTTTTTTTTAAAAAAATTAAACTTTGAGTCAATTTGGTAATTTATATTGTCCCAGAGAATTATCTTTTATTGAAATTTTAACATATAAGTACAGAGATTCGCATAATAATCCCTTATAATGTTATTTAAAAAAATAATTTATTTAGCTATTGTTTTATCTCATTTCTCAATTGTATCTTGATATATTAATATTCTGTCTGATATTTTTTGATTTATCAGAGGTTTGCCTGTTTTTGTTTTTACAAAGACCTTTCTGTTTCGATGTAGCTGGATTTTTGGTTTCTCTAGAGGATTCTGTTAACCTTTAGTTTTACTAACTGTGTTCAGAGAAAGAGACTTAGAAATTTTAGCTTTTAAAATATATTGCCTGACGATAAGACTTGGCTCTGTGTCCCCACCTGAATCTCATCTCGAATTGTAATCCCCACATTTCGAGACAGGGACCTGGTTAGGGGTGATTGGATCATGGAGGCGGTTTCCCCCATGCTGTTCTCATGATAGTGAGTGAGTTTTCACGGGAGCTGATGGTCTTAAGTGTGGCACTTCCTTGCTCTTTCACACTCTCTCTTCTGCCGCCTTGTGAAGAAGGTACTTGCTTTTCCTTTGCCTTCAGCCATGATTGTAAGTTTCCTGAGGCCTCCCAGCCATGTGGAACTGTGAGTCAATTAGACCTTTTTTTCCCCATAAATTACCAGTCTCAGGTAACGTCTTTATAGCAGCATGACAATGGACTAGTACAGCTGCTATATAAACAACTTTTATAAATTTTCTAAGAATATTTAAAATACAGGTTTTTTATTAAGTGTTTCTGTTAATGTAGTCATATTTTTTAAACGACTAAAATATCAATTCTACATTTTACTGGTTGTCTACTTGGTATACGAAATAACCAAATAGTGCTCCTAAAAGTCTCCCCAACAATTATTTCTGTTCATTCCTTATATTCCTGGTGAATTTTGCTTTATATAGAGAGATACGACATTAGTCATTGCATAAAAGTTAATATGTTTGTATTCATTATGGATGATCACTTTGATCAATATAAGATGAAGCAATATCACCACTTTTGCTTTCTTTTCCTTTGCATTTGCTTGAAAAAAATTTGCCCATAATTTCTTTATGTGTTTTGTTTTTCTTGGTGTTTTCTTCTAAGTAGCAAATGATTCGATCTTTTTTCAATTTGAAGATTAAAATGTTAAGAGAGATCAAATCTTCCTAAGTTAATATAGACATCTAATAAGATCACAATAAATATGCCAACAGAATTTTTTAAATAGACAAGTCAATTATAAAGCTCATCTGGAAAACCAAATATACACAAGAATGGCCAGCAAAATTCTG
>NW_012103532.1:2263473-2264948 GCF_000951045.1 Mandrillus leucophaeus
CACTCCCACCAACAGTGTGAGAGCATTCCTTTTTCTCCACAACCTCGCCAGCATCTGTTGTTTCTTGACTTTTTAATAATCGCCATTCTGACTGGTATGAGATGGTATCTCATGGTGGTTTTGATTTGCATTTCTATAATGATCAGTAATGTTGTTGAACTTTTTTTCATATGTTTGTTGGCTACATGAATGTCTTCTTTTGAGAAGTGTCTGTTCATGTCCTTTGCCCACTTCTTAATGGGGTACTTTATTTTGTGGTATTTCTTACCAAAGAGAAAACAGGGAGTATTTAATAAATGGTATTGGGATAACAGGAAACCATGCAGAAGAAAAGTTGTCAGATCCCTACCTTAGGCCTTACATCAAAGCCATTCCACACAGCTCAAATGTTTAAACATAAAGTTTAAAAACATAAAAAGTACTATAACAATAGAGATTTTTAAAAAATCTTGTTATAAGAGAGAGCTTTCTAAATAAGACACAGGACCCAAAAGTCAAAAAAGAGATAAATTCAAATGAGAAAAAAAGTTTAATGTACAAGAATAAAATAGAGTGAGAAGACAAATAACACAATAGGGAAGGTGTTCGCAACAGACAGATTGATAAATGACTGACTTAATAAAAAGAATGCCTACAAATAGGTTTAAAAATAAATAAAAAACAATGACCCACTAGAAGAGCTAGGGGCTTGAAGAGGCAGCTTTCTAAACACACAAATTCAAATGGCTCTTAAGCAAATGAAAAGATGCTCAGCCCAGCTCAAAGTAGCAGAAATGAAAACCTATGGCAAAATATCCTTTCTCATCGATCATACCATCAAACCTCAAAACCTTGTTAACACACAATGTTGACACAGGTGTGAAAAATATATCAATGCATAAAACATTTGTGGGAGAAAATTGGGCAAAATCTTTCAACATTAAAAGTGCACAAGCCCTTTGACCTAGCAATTTCACTTTTAGGGATTTATTCTACAGACACGTTAGCCAAATCTCAACTGAATTTTACACAACAGTGGTGGATTGAGCACTTGCCAAATGCCAGGCATGGTCGCAGGCAAGAAGGATACCCAGGTACGTGAAACAAAGTCACTGTGTAATCTTACAATGTGAACTTCAGTGGAATTTAGAGATTTCACTCCAGAGATGAAAACAGTGAGGTTTAGAAAGAAGAGTGTCTTTTCCAGGAAGTGGCTGAGCAGGAACTGGAACTAAGGTTAAACATTTCCACACAAGTGGCCCTCAACCCCGAGAGAATAGAAACTATTCCCCCAAAGATCTGGGAGCAAAGCCTAAAGTGGCTTATTACAAGCAAGGAAATATTTATTATTTGTTTCTAAAAGGTCACGCAAATTTTGCATTTTATTTCATCTATCTATTTAAACACACACATATAAATTGTTTAATATAAAGTAATGTTTTAAAAATTATTTTATTACTTACCACTTAATGGTAAGTAAGCCCTTGGGGGTTGCC
>NW_012103532.1:2270933-2280614 GCF_000951045.1 Mandrillus leucophaeus
TGTGTGTAGTGTGTGGTGTGTGTGTCTGTGTGGTGTGTGTGTGTCTGTGTGGTGTGTGTGTGTCTGTGTGTGTGCGGTGTGTATGTGTGTGTGTTGAGGGGCAACTGCTGCCCTCCCCAGCCCCAGACCCTCCTGGTTCCCTCCAGCCGGGTGGTGGATGCTGCAGGAGCTGGCTGCCGGCTGCCCTCGTTAATATTTATGACAGGGAGAGGAAGTTGCATAAATCTTCCCTGATACTTAATTAAACCAAACTTCTTTTGATTTCCCCTTTTTTCTGCCTCATCGAGTGTGGCCAGCATGCCTATTAGATGTTCATCCTCCCCAAGTGGCCTGGGGCTGGACAGGATCCCCCAAGGGCCTCCACACACGCTGCTCACTCCAGCCACCAGCTGGGAGCTTGGGGAAGCCAGGTGACCCCCACCTGCCCTTGGCGGACAGTGTGTGTGGCTTTGGGCAGAGGCTCCCCCGCAGCCTCTGGGGAGTAGAGGAGACATGGGAAGACACTGGCTGCATCCCCTCAACAGATGCCCCCTCCAGACCTGAAAGATGGAGGCTTTGAAGAGTAGCAAAGCGAAGCTGTGACCTCCCATCCTCCCTGCTTCTCAGACAGGGAAGACCTGTGAGTCCCCCAGCCTCAGGAGTGGCTGAGTCCCACAGAGAAGCTGGCTTTGGCTGTGTTCCCCTCAATCCCCTCTCCATTTCCCACACTGGCACCCTGGCCCGGGGTCCCCACTGCGAACCCAGCCAGCGCTGGGTGTCTCCCTGAACAGCAAGAGCTGGTTAGCACCCGCCTGACACATCTTTGATATGGAATCATATCCAGGAAGCAGCTTGACCCCGAAGGCCCCTCTTAGCGTGGGATTGACACCGAGCATTGACTTTGCTTCAGGCTTATCCACAAATCTCAGCCAATTTTATTAAAGAGCTGCGTGTGGTGTGGAACATGCCAGGGAGACAACTTTATTTATAGATCTTGATCGGCAGAGAGGAGCCCACGCTTGATTCTGTTGGCGCCCCGGCCTGCCTCTCTCCACCTCAGGCGGGAGGGGGTGATTGGCAGGTGCGGCTCCTCTCCAGCCCCCCTCCCAGCCCAGCTGCAGGAGACGCGCAGACACATGTGTGGACCGACACGTGGGCCTTAACCTGGACAGACACATCCACCTTCACCAGATGCGGAATCCCACATTGTTATGGATTGAATTGTGTCCCCTCAAAATCCGTATGTTGAGACTCTAACCCCCTGTGACTGTATTTAGAGACTGGGCCTTTAGGGAGGTAATTAGGTTAAATGAAGTCGTAGGGGTGGGGCCCTAATCTGAAAGGAATGTTGCCCCTATAAAAAGAGGAAGAGGCACCCAATCTCTCTCTCTCCCTCTCCTCTTCTCCCTTTCCCTCTCCTTATGTTTCTCTCCCTGACTGTGCCCAGAGAAAAGGCCTTGTGAGGACCCAGTGAGAAGGTGGCCGTCTGTAAGGCAGGTAGAGAGCCCTCATCAAAAACGGAATTCGCTGGCACCTTGATCATGAACTCCAGCCTCCAAAATTGTGAGAAAATAAGTATCTGTTGTTTGGCCACCCAGCCTGTGGTATTTTGTTATAACAGCCCAAGCTGACTAATGCACACGTAGACACACTCATGCACCAGCATACAGACATGTGGAGTCATCACTACAGACACCCACAGTTATGCACCAGTTCACACACACACTGAGACACAGACACACAGGGACATACACTGACCTTGCTAGACCAAGGCAGCACCTTCCCTGATTTGCCTCTAGCCCAGAGAAGGTGTTCAGAGATGAGTTGGGGACTTAGTGAGGGAGGGAGAGAGGGGCAAGTGAATGTAGACAGAAGCCTGAACTCTAAGAACATAAACCTGTAGATATGCAATACTACAGGTTTGTAAATATGAATACTCTGCAGTCCCCATAGACAACATGCATAGGTTCCACAATTAATAATAATAATAATAATAATAGTGAATAATGCCTATAATGATGGCCTAACCTAAATAAATACAGCTGGCATTGACTGATGTTTACGAGGAGCCAGGCACTCTGTCAAGCATTCCTATGCTATCTCATGTTTACCTTCGCAACTCTGGAAAGCACGGCACTCTAGAGAGAACGGAGAGATACGAAGTAGTGTGCCCAGGATGACACAGCTAAGGAGAGGCTAGGCAGGCATCAAGCCAGGTCTCCTGGCTGGACCTGAGCCCCACCCTTAACCACTTGCCAGCCATGCCCGTAGCATGGGGCATGCACAGCGATGCCAGTACCCTAGGGGGCTTGCCATGAGCCAAGCACCTATGCTGCAAGCGCCAGAAAGCCTGCAGAGACGCTGTCTTTTCTTAACCTGCAGTCTCATTGACCGGGTTATAGCTGACCCTGCACAAACTGGGATCTAGACCAGCTAACAGCTAGGAAAGGAAGGGCAAAGAAACGCCCGCCAGAGCCGGCTAATGGGAGAGGTCTTTGGGGTGCCTCATCATTAATTTCAGGCCTCCACGTGTCCATTAACATCGACTAAATCTAGACATGAGCAGGTGACCTGTCTAGGGGGTTGTCAGACAAGGTTTCTCTCTGGCTGTGGCAAGGTCAGACTGAAAATGTTTTGGCTCCAGAAGCTTCTCTGTATGGAGACAAAGGGTTCTGACGGGACACGTGGATTCCTGCCAAGTATATGTGTTCAAAGAAGATGGACTTTAACTGAAATTCTTCTGGCTCCTTGTGCTAAGCCCTAGGCATAAGACTCAGTCAATCACTCGCAGCCACTGAGCCTGAGGAGCTCTGGGTAATGGGGGGACCTGGTGGGGCTCAGAGATGTCCCCCAGACAGTGTCACCTGGAGGGGCTGTGCAGGACCAGGGCCATAGCTCGTAGGGAGGTTGGAGGGGGCGATGCTGGGCAGAGTGGGACAGGGACTGGGGAAAGTGGCCTCTGAGCTCCAGGTTACGTGGCTTTGGGGAGCCTCAACTCCTCATTTTTACCCAAGAGTTGGTAATGTTGAGCCCAGGGGCTGCTGAAAGGATTAAGGAAGATGACTGTGTGTGAGTGCCCTGGCCACTGCCTGGTACATTCCTGTTTCTTCCTCCCAAAAGAAAGGAGGTCTTCCCCCTGCCCCATGCCCAGGAGCCATGGAAGGCCCCAACTTCCTTCTTTGTGGCTCTGAAGCCCCAAGAGCTCTTGCAGGCAGCTGGGCAAGGAGGAGTAAGAATATACTCAGGAGATCCTCAGGTCAGGGCAGAAACTGGGCTCAGGCCCTGGGCACGAGGAGGGTCAAGGCTGCTGGGGTAGTATTGGGGATGGGCCTGAGGCAGGTTGGGGGTGACAGGGTTCACCTACCCCATGCTAATGGCAGCAGGGCGGCCAGCAAAGGTGGAGTTTCCAACGTGGCTGAGAAGGCGTGATTAAGGGCACGAGTGGAATGACTGCTCAGTGGACTGGTGGTTTTCTTTTGGGGTGATACAATGTTCGGAAACTAGATAAAGGTAATAGCTGCACAACATTGTGAATGTACTAAATGCCATTGGATTGTATACTTTTGAATAGTTAATTTTATGTTATGTGAATTTCACCTCAATTTAAGAAAAAGAATTGGAGAGCATGGGCATTTAGCTCTCTGAACCTGCCCTTGAATCCCAGCTCTGTCACCTGTTGGCTGGGTGTCTTCATCTGTGAGACAGGCGAATATTAGTACTTACCTAGCACATTATCGTGGATGAAATGATGGGATAGATTTGAGAGCATCTAGAACATAATAGGAACGATGCCAGTTTGTAAAATGAACTAAAAGACTTTCTAGATGTGTTCTACACTCTCCTGCCATTCCAACTCCAACACACACACACACACACACACACACACACACAAAGAAAGGCAGGCATCATCAGCAGTTGGGACCAGGTCTCTGATTCAAAGACCTGCCAGCCCATGGGAAAGATTTCCAGTGGCCAAGGCAAGGACAAAACCCTGAGCAGAATGAAGATGACAGACAAGAAAAAGATGGGAGGGGATTTACTTCACCGGTCCGTTCTTCTGGGCCCACTTCAATGACTGAGAAGGACACAACTCCCCGTTCTACAGAGACATTTTAGGGCAGCAGTTTTGAGTCCCCCTCACCACCCCCTACCCCCTAAATCATTCTCCCATCCCAGAATTTAAGCCTTCTTGAACTGTAGTTACCAGCAGAGAAGTGCTGCTGGGTGCCACCCATCTGGGGTTGAGAGGCTCCAGAAGAAACTGGACCAGACAGAACCACAGAGGAGGAGATAAGAGGTGCATTCTGCAGATTGTAATTGTCCATTAATTATTTCCTGCAAGGAAATAGCTACAGGGTTCAGAGAAATCAAGAATGCATTGTCCTCATGACGTGGTTCTCAACAAAGAGGTTCCTCTTCAAGTCACAAAATCCACAGAAATCATAAAATGAAGAAAGAAACCATCAGAATGATGCCTAGAGTTCGTCCACAGGCGCCTCCTTGAGGAAGGAGGGAACAGCACTGCGTTATCAAGAGATTCTGCATTGTGAAATGTGGAAGCTAGAGGAAGCACAGATTTTTAGGGAAATTTTGCCATAGGAAGCCAAAGTGAATTAAAAAGTATTTGCTTTGTTCTCTCAGTAAGAGTCAGGAAAACAAGAAACATTATGAAAACAGAAGATGATAAGGCCAAAGATTGAGTTGAAAAGGAATGTAGCAAAGAGGTCAGCAGAAATGAAAATAGAATAGCATCAGATCTAGAAATATTGTGAAACAAAAGAAAAACTAAATTAAGTTAAAACCAGAATTAGAAACGTTAATAAAAAAAATCAACCCTGTAATAAACTGAATCTGTGTTGTGAAGGAAAACTTGAAAAGCTCTTCTGAAAGTCAAGGAAGGAAAAGCAGTTTTTCTAAAAAATGATTGATATGAATGACAGAGGACAGAGAAGAGACTCAATTAATTGGTAACCAATAGTTAACTAATAGATATTGTTGAATTAATTGATATTGTTGAATAAGAGAGAAGAAAACCAGAAGTAATAATTAAAGATGTTACAGAAGAAAATTTTCAAAAATGAAGAAAGTAGTAAACCCATGGATTAAAACATTCAAATTAGTTATTAGAAATACACACATAGACATGTTCTGTTTGATGTTTTTATTATAAGAATAAAACTTCATAGAAATATAGGCAGACAAAAAACAAGTTGCCTCTGATGAGCCAAAATTAGATTTGCTCAGACTTGTCCAATACACACTAAACACAAGATAACAATGAAGCAAAATGTACAGAGTTATGAGGGAAAGATCTTGTGTTATAAGAATTTTATGCTTGTCTTGTCTAGCATGAAAGCAGCTGATTTGCTTTCACAGATGAGAAAAAGCCTGTTAAGTCTATACTCCCAGCCTCATCCTGCAAAGATACTGAAGAAATTTTCCAACCCATGTCTTCTGAAACTTTTTCAAGTGATGGCACAATAATAAGGTGATAGAAGTGTGCCACACGCAGATTTCAAAAAGTCTATTCTTGCTGATATCTATAGCAATGAGATTTGAGCTTTGGGGAGTGTATTAGTTCGTTCTCACATTGCTATAAAGAACTACCTGTGACTGGGTAATTTATAAAGAAAAGCTGTTTAATTGGTTCACTGTTCCACAGGCTGTACAGGGAGCATGGCTGGAGAGGCCTCAGGAAACTTACAATCATGATGGAAGTTGAAGAAGCAAGCACATACTCACATGGCCAGCAGGACAGAGAGCGAAGGGGGAAGTGTTACTCATTTTTAATTAACCAGATCTTGTGAGAACTCCTTCACAATCATGAGAATGCCAAAGGTGAAATCCTTCTTCATGATCCAATCACCTCCCACCAGGTCCCTTACCCAACACTGAAGATTACAATTCAACATGAGATTTGGGTGGGGACACAGAGTCAAACCATATCAGGGAGATCATTGTGGATGCAAGAGTAGAAGGGGGTGGGAGGGGAACAGGACTGTCGGCACAGAGCAGTTAGGAGGATGTCCCAACAAAACAGGAGAGCAGCTGTGAAGTGACAGGGAAGCCAGAAGAGTGAGGAAGGTGAAGAAAGTGAAGAATGTGTTTTCAAGAGAATGAGCAACGGTGCCCAATGCTGCTGAGAGTTCAGAGAATGTGAGGATGAAAAAGTGACTCTCAGAATTAGAAACATGGAGGTCACTGGTAGCTTGGATATGAATGGTTTCCAAGGAATGATGGGTTTAAGAAAGAACGAAAGGAAGAAAAATGGAGAAAATGGGCATGGCTAACACTTGCAGGATTTTGCTGCCAAAGGGAATTGAGAAATAGGGCAGTAGCTGAAGAGGGAGATAGAATCAAAAGGGGCTGTTTGTCCTATGAACATGTGCTGGCATGTTCACAGGAAAAGAGGAATGATCTATTGGGAGGAAAATTTGGTGATGTAGGAGAGGGGAGAGAACTTCTGGGCAATGCTCATGAGTAGGCAAGAAGGGGAGAATCTATCCAGTGTTCAAGTGGAGGGTTGACTTTGGAGAGTTGGTTTACAGGGATGGGAAGGAAGCCAGAGGATGTATGGGTGCACATGCTGGTGGGTGGATGGATGTGGTGGTGGATCTGGCAGAGAGAGAGAGATAATGGTGGAGGAGGTGTCAAAGGAATGAAGAAAGAGGAAGTTTTGAAAGAGTCTAGGAGGTAGGAGAGAGAATGGACTGGGGAAGTAGATTACAATGGCTGGGCCACATCAAGGTCCACTGAGATTCCTGGTGTTATTTTAAAGCAAGAGCAGTGAGGGTGGTTGTATGTTTCTCTCCAGTCACATTCAGCCGATTGGCAGCTGAGAAGGAATTGGATTTCACTCGGATTGTGGTCTTGACAAATGTGTATGACAAAGTGAGAGAGGGACAAGGGAGTTGAGAAAGAAGACTAGGAGAGATCTTAATGCGTGGCTGTGAATTTGAAGCTGGGTCACGGTTGATATGGTTTGGATATTTTACTCACCCAAATCTCATGCAGAATTGTAATCCCCAATGCTGAAGGTGAGGCCTGGTGGGAGGTGTTTGGGTCATGGGGGCAGATCCCTCATGGTTTGGTGCTGTCTTCATGACAGTGAGTGAATTCTTGAGAGATCTGGTCATTTAAAAGTGTGTGCCACCCCCACCCCAACTCTCTCTCTCTCTTTGTCTCTCTCTCTCTCTTTTGCTCTTGTTCTTGCCATGTCATGTGCCTGCTCCCCGTTTGCCTTCCTCTATGATTGGCAGTTTCCTGATGCCTCCCCAGAAGCAGATGCTGCTATGCTTCCTGTACAGCCTGCAGAACAATGAGCCAAGTAAGCCTATTTTCTTATAAATTACCCAGTCTCAGGTATTTCTTTAGAGCATTGCAAGAACAGCCTAACACGGGAGGAGAGAAGGTAAGGACAGTGAGAAGATGGCATCAATAATTGTAGGTCTCTGTGGGGTCAAAGGATAGCTAGGGATGAGGCACTAGAAGGAATGAGTTGGAAGGACAGAAGGTGGTGTTCAGGGAGGAGGGGGAATAAGATGGAAAGGATGGAGGGACTACTGGTAAAGACAAAGTCTAGAGGATGACCTTGGGAGGGAGGGGCCCAGGTAGGGTGGAGATCATGGAGGAAAGGAACTTGGGCACTGAGAGACCAGGATGTCAGAAGGATCATCTCCAGGCATACTGAAATCATTAGAATAAGACAGTAGTAGTGTTGAAGAGAGAAAAAACAAGCCAGGAGCTAAAATCAATGAGAACCAAGGAGTGACATGGGCATCAGTGAATTGATTGCAGCAAGGATGAGGGGCAGAGGATAGATTTGTGGGATATCTTGGGGTGAAAAGTGGGGGTTTTCAGGGATGAGAGAGCAAGGGATATTGTAACCCCATTTTTTGTACCTTCTGTAGGTACACCCATTACAATGCAACTTCGCAGAAATCCCTTTCAGGAGATCAAGTCTATTTCCCACCCCTTGAATCTGGACAGGACTTTTGACTTACTTTGGCCAACAGGATGCAGCATAAGCAATCCTGTGCCAGTTAATCAAGAGGCCCAGCAGCTCCCACTGCCTTGGACCCCGTCCTGCTGTCATACGAACAAATATGTGCTAGCCTGCTACAGGCTGAGAGATCATGTGAAGCAGAACCAAGTTGTTCCAGTTGAAGCCATCCAGATCAGCCTATAGTCAGCTGACCCCAAAACATGTGACAGACCCCAGCCCAGATCAGCAGAGCTGCCTATCCAATCTGCAGCTGACCAGAGACACATGAGTGAGCCCAGCTAAGACTACAAGAACCATCCAGCTGACCAGAAAACTCATTAATCAAATCAATGCTTATTGTTGTAAGCTGTATTGCTTTTCTATTGCTTTGTAACAAATTACCACAAATTTAGTGGCTTAAAACAACACCAATTTATTAGCTCACAGTTCTGTAAGTTAGAAATTTTGATGGGTTCAGTGGGGTTAGAGTCTCCTTAGTCTCACAGCCAGTATTTAGCTTCACTGCTAAGCCATGTAGTGTACTATATTAATATTTCCTTTCTTATGCAACTTGGAGTTGATAGCTGCTGGCTTTTTTCATTCACTTATTTTTATTGATACATAATATTTGCAATTTACAGGGTACATGTGATATTTTGATTCCAGCATATGATGTGTAATGATCAAGTCAGAGTGTTTAGAATATCCATCACCTTGAACATGTATTATTTCCTTGTGTTGGGAGCATTTCAAATCCAGCTATTTTGAAACATACAATATATGGTTGTTAACTATAGTCATTCCACTGTGCTACTGAATATTAGAACATATTCCTTCTATCTAACTGCATGTTAGTACCCATTAACAAACCTTTCTTCATCCTCCCACCCCCACCCTTCCCAGCCTCTGACAACTAATATATACAGAATATCTATCTACTCTCTTGCTGGGTAGGGGAGGGACAGTTGCTGTGTGGGTTAGAAAAGTAGGCCAGGGAGGGGGTGGGAGATCTCACAGCTCTTTCTAAAAACTCTCATCTAAATCCAACACATAAACACCCTATTATTTCTCTCATAAAAACAAAACAAAACCAAATCCAAAAAGCCTCACTCCCACACTTATCTTCTGTCCAGTATGGCAGCCACTAGCTATATGTGGCTCTCGAGCACTTGCAGTGTGGCCAGCAAAATCGAGGTGCATTGTAAGGGTAAAATACACACCAGATTTCAAAGACATCATTTGAAAAAGAATGCAAACTATCTCATTAATAATTTTATATCAATTACATATGGAAAAGATAATTTTTATATACATTAGGTTAAATAAAATATATTGATAAAATTAATCTCACCTGTTCCTTTTAATTTTTAAAATGTGGCTACTATTAATTTAAAAATTACATAAGTAGCTTATATTCTGTTTCTACAGGACAGGGCTGGTCTAAACCCTTGCTCCAGTTGCTCTACCCTTGTCCTCTCTTGAATTCATTCTCCACTTCCCCTCCCTTGAAATGGTCCCTCAGGTTCACTGACAACTGCCATGTTGCCAAGTCTGAATTCCCAGATCTTATCTTACTTGACCTCTCAGAGGATACACACCAACTGGTCATTCTCCTCTTGGAGACACATTATCTACTTGAACTCCAGGACATGACACTCTCCTGGTTTCCCTCATACCTCTCTTGACTGCTGCTCCCTGAACCCTTTGCTGGGTTCCCC
>NW_012103532.1:2281099-2302330 GCF_000951045.1 Mandrillus leucophaeus
TCTCTCTCTCTCTCTCTCTCTCTCTCTCTCTCTCTCTCTTTCAGGGTCTCACTTTGTTGCCCCTGCTGGAGTGCTATGGCACGAACATGGCTCACTGCAGCCCCACCTCCTGGGCTCAAGAGATCCTCTCACCTCAGCCCCCCAAGTAGCTGGGACCACAGGTGTGTGCCACTGCATCTGACTAATTTTTGTAGAGATGGGGGTCTCCCTATGTTGTTCAGGCTGATCTTAAATTCCCAGCTCAAACAATCTTCCCACCTCAGCCTCCTCAAGTGCTGGGATCACAGCTGTGAGCCACTGCACCTGGTCCATGGCTTTCTTTTCTGTCCACAATCTTTCCCTTGGTAATCTCATTCCCTCAAGCTTTAAATACTATTTCTTCATAATAGGACCCACTGCTACTTCCCTGACCTCATCTCCCACTTGGCGCCAGCCACATTTTCTTCCTTACTGTCCCTCAAACACGCCGGACACATTCCAGTCTCAGTGCCTTTGCACTTGCTGTCCCCATCTGATGAAACAGTCTGTACTCAGCTTTCTGAATGGTTTATTCCCTTTCTTGCTCCACGTCTTGACTCATCTGTCACCTTCCATGGAGTCCTTCCCTGGCCTCTCTAAAATTGCACCCCTCCAACGTAATATTTCCTGTCCTTTTCCCTCCCTCATTTTTCTCCAGGGTTCTCACCACTGTCTAATATCCTATATGCTTCACTTATTCATTTGTTTCCTCAACTAGAATGTAAGCTCCACGAAAGCAGAAACCTGAAACATAGCAGATCTCCTATATTTGTTGAATGAGTGGCCAAACAAATCCTCCTGCTTTGACCCCCTGCCTCAACCTCATCTTCCTTGGTAGCTGATGCTCCAAGCTCCTACATCTTTCTAGGGTGCTGCGTCTTCCTGGGGTGCTGTGCTGTGGAGTTCATTGCCAGCATCCCCTCTGCTGGCTCATAATGCTCATCTTCATCATCTGCTCTAGTTCATTATCCTCACTCCACTTCCCCCGAATTCCTGTCTCTCATCTCCTCTCACATTCACTTTGCCTTGTGGGTTTATGCATTTTTATTCCCTTTATTTTAGTGTGATTTCAGGGGGAAGCAAAAATAAAAACATTTTTTCAACCTACCCTATGTAGCCAGAAGTCCCAACATAGTATTTTGGGAACACCTTTTTACATATCATTGTATAGGGTGAGCGTGTGTGTGTGTATGTGTGCGCGCGTGTGTGTGTGTGCGTGCGTGTGTGTGTGTGCGTGCGTGTGCGTGTGTGCGTGTGCGCGTGTGTGTGCGTGTGCGTGTGTGTGCGTGTGTGTGTGTGCGTGTGTGTGCGCGCGTGTGTGCGTGTGTGTGTGTGTGTGTCTGTGTTCACTGTAATTGGCTACAAGGACTCTGCTTTGTAGATAGACCACAACTTATTACACTAATTCCCAGCCCTGGCTTATTAGAGTTGTGTCTAATTTTTTGCTATGATAAAATAGTGTGATTCACATTGTTCTATTTTCTCCTATCTTTGTGATTATTTCAATGCTAAGGAGCGGAATTTTGGAGGCCAAAAGGCATGCATATTTTTAAACCTTCTGATACAAATTGCTAGATTATTCTTCGAAAAAAATTCCAATTTACACTCCTCCCAGCAATGATTGTTTGGAAGAGCCTGTTTCTGCATGCATATACCAGCAGTAGGGATTATCATTATTCTAAATCTTTAACAATGTGATAGCTAAAAATTTATATCTCGCTGTTATTATAATTCATATTTTCCTTAATTACTAGTGAGATTGTCTTTTCATATTTATTTGCCTTTTCTATTTCTTCATATATTTATGACATATTATAAAAGATAAAAGCAGGTTACAAAACATTATGTATAATATAATCCAAAGTTTGAAAAAAAAAAAAAGTTTATCTATGCATAGAAAAATGAGATTGGCAGGAAATAAGACAGACATGGACTGTGGTTTTGACTGGGCAGTGAGTTAATGAATGAGTTTTCTTTTTCATCTTCAAACTTACGTATTTTCTAAATTTTATACAAGAACCATGTATTATTTTGTAACTAAAAATGTGATTTTAAAAGTAACAATTATTATGATCACATTAACATAGCCCAAAGTTTGCAGAACAGAGTCGGGCAGCAAAGCAGCCCACGGTTTCTTGAAAAAGCACAGTCCAACTAAACCTCCAGGGACATTCAAGATTGGTTCCTCCTTACAACTGCAGAAAACCATATGCGATGTATTCTGTCTCTAGGAGGGCAAAGGTGGGCCACTGGGGGTGGGGCAGCAGGCCTGGGATGTGGCCGGTGGGTACCAGGCGCTCACAGGCATCAGTGGGTAATTACATCTCCTTTTAACGCATGCAAATTGTATCAGTATTATTTATATATTCAAAGCCACGGATGAATAATATATGCATTTATGCAGAGGTAATTGCCTTAGCCAGGTTCTTCCTGGGACTTTTATTGTCTCCCCAGATACTGAATATTCAACTCCTCTCTCCCGACTGGAGCTGGGGGTGCAGTGTGCTGTGTGCAACCCCGGCCTCCTCCAGGGAAGGGGAGAAGGCTGAGCAGGGAAGGAGGCCTCAATTTGAGGTGTATGGGTAATGAGGCTGAGGGTCAGGGCTCTGGAATTGCAACCCCAGCTGGTTCCTCCCTGGCTCATCCCTGGTTCAGGGATGACACCCAGCTTCCTTCTTTGGTGCAAACTCTAGTACTGCAAGAGTCTGTTACACCTGGGTGTTCACCTGCATCCATGCAGCCAGCACCACCGAAAAGGCCACCACCTCCTTTGCCCTATTGACAGCCTTGCTTAAGAATCTCTCACCTTAACCCGTGCATTTTTACAAACTGCTCCAACCAGACCGGTTTGGGCTGTGGGCTGTGACCGTGGAAGGCAGTTCTGGTCTCTGTGGGGGCATCCCGGGTAGACACCCTCCCATCTCATGCAGCCTCCTCTATTTGGTACAGTGTGGCCCATCCCTGGCCATACACCGTGGGAGTGCAAGAGGAACCAAGGAAGCAGGAAGCATCGTTCTAGATGTCTTCAGTGAAGACTCAGGAAACAAAATTAGATGCAGTGGGTGAAGGGTTGGGTGGAGTGTCGGACTCACCATTGAGGGAGTACATCTCTAAGCCAAGCCTTGCTTTTTGGTGCCTTCTGTGCACCTCTTGTCTGAAAAGATGTCACTTTGGGGAAATGAGCTCAGGGGCAGCAGCTGCAACCCCCACCACCCTCCGCAGGGTGACACTCACCAGGCCATGAGCCCACGAAGGGATCCCATGTAGACTATTTTAAGAAAGTTGGCAGAGTAAGGAAATTGAGAGCTTTGATGAAAAGAGAAATTTGCTCTTAGGGAAATTTTAAGAGATGGGACAGCATAAGGTTTCATGGCAGGATGTGCCAGGGAGGGGGAGCGGCTGGGGACCCCAGAAGAGGAGGGCTCTTGGTGGAGGGGCTTCAGTGGAGGTGAGATAAAATGGGGGTGTGGGCGCAGGCAGAGGCAGCGCCCTGCAGGAGCAGAGACCCCCAGTCTCCTGAGGCCTGGGGGAAGCAGGGCAGAGGCTGTGAGTCCAAGAGACGTGCAAGTTTGGCAGAGGCAGGTGGGAGCTCTAACCTGTGACTTCTGTTTTGTCCATTAACTATGAGATGAAATGAATTTCAGAAAGCAAGTGGAGGGGTGGGGAGAGGGGATCCTTGGGGACATGGGAAAAGTTTGGAATAACTGCTGAGAGGGTGGAGGAGGGGTCCGACATCCTCTCTGGCACCCAGTCTTACCAGGCTTTCACTCTGCCACCACACCAAAGTGCCCTTGGTCAAGGTCTCCAGTGACCTCCTGACCTCCTTGTTGCCAAATTCACTCATATCTGTCCTCTAGTCAGCACTTGACATGGTTATTCGCGCCTTCCTCCCCAAAACACTGCCTCTGCTTGGCTTCCAAGATGCTCTCGGTTGTCCTCCCACCTCCCTGACCATCCTCCTTGGCCTCCTTTGCTGGTTCCTCCTCTTCTCATCCTAAAACCTTGATGTGCTCAGGGCTCAGGCCTCAGACACCTCCAGCTGCATGCACTCCTCAGGTGGCCCCTTTCTGTGTTATGGCTTCCAATCCCGTCACATGGCTGAGTCCCCGAGTTTAGCCTCCAGCCTTGGCCTCTCCCTGCCTCCAAGCCCTCACACACAGCGGCCCACTCCACAACTCCCCATGACTGTGCACCAAGCACTATACACCTGACATGGCTACAGCCACACTCCTGATTGTCCTCCCTAAGCCCTTCTCCATGGCAACCCCATTGTCCCAACTGCTCAGGCCAAAACCTGGGAGATATTCTTGATACCTCCCCTTCTCCCTCAGCTCACGTCCAACCCATAAGGAAACTCATCAGCAATGCCCTTGACATTCATCCCCAACCAGACCACAAAAGTGGTCAAAAGGCCACCTCCACCACCGCCACCCTAGTGCAAGCCTGTGTCAGTCACATCCAGCCTGGATGGCCATGGCAGCCTTCTACCCATCTCTCTGCCTCCATCCAGCAGTTTACACATGAGCCCTAGGCACCTCTCACAACACAGGGCCCACGCTGCTGCTTCTCCATTCCAAGCCCTCCTCCAGGGGGCCCACCTCACTTCTAGTAAGAGCCAAAGGCCAGCCACAGCCCTGAAGCCCTCCACAATCTGCTCCCCTCTCTGCCCCCCTTCTCCGACCACCTCTCCTGCAACCCCCTCCCTACTCTCAGTGTCCAGCCACACTGGCTGTTGCTGCTTGGAGCTGGCCTGGGGCCCTGCCTTGGGCTGTGGGTGGCAGCTGTTCTAGTTCAATCATCTTAAAAATCATTTGAGGTGATGTGGAAACCCACCTGCCAACTCCACATCAGGAGACGCCCGGATCCGGCCAACTGCACAGCAAGGTCACGCCCCCACAGGGTCAGCGTCTGCTCCATGATGCACAGGGCATGGGGACAGAGTGGCCACTGGGGACGCTGCAGATGGCCAAGGGGTTGTCATTAACCAAAGAGCAGCAGGGCCTAGGCCCTGGCTTGGGGGAAATAATGGGAGGGGAGGGAGGAGGTTGCCTCATTGGAGAGGGTATATTTTTAAAATTTTTACCATAAAAATTGCAAACATTCAAAAGTAGAGCTGATAATATAATGAGCCCTCAGCAGCCGTCATGAGTTTCAATCACAATCAGCTCATGACCAATTATGTTTCATCCATTTTACCATTCGCTCTCCCTCAATTATTTTGAAGCAAATCCCAGAGATAATAATATTTCAACCCAGGCAATGACTCTTGTTTCTTTACCTCTAGGACTGGATTGCACTCTCACAATGGGTGTGGGGTTCTGGGTTCTTGGATACCCCAGTCTTCTCTCTGGGCTCGTTTCCATTAAAGGACAATGTCCTAGGTGAAATAGTGAGTTTTCAGGCAATGATATTAGCAGGAGGGATAGTTGAGGGTGGCTGCCCAGGGACTTTCAGAGTGCCAGGCCTGGAGCTTGGGCCAAACTGGCAGGGTAGGGCACCAAAACCAGGGACAAGGGAGCCAGGTAGACTCCTGGGACCCTGTATAAAATGACTTGTGGAAAAATTTGGATCCCAGTTGAAGTCTCAACAGACCTTCAGCAGTAATTGACAAGCCAATTCTAAAATTTATGTGGAAAAGCAAAGGACCTACGATAGATACCATCATTAATCTTTAAAAAGAAGATTCACTCTATCTGATTTTCAACCTTACTCAAAAGGTACAGTAATCAAGACAGTGAGATCCAGCACAAGGGCAGAAAAATGGATCAACAGACTCAAACAGAGTCCAGAAACAGACTCACAGATAGAGAATCCATTGATTATTTTTTTTTAAACAAAGGCAGCAAGGCTAATCAATATGAAAAGGAAAGGCTTTTCAACAATTCGTGTGGAACAATTGAATAAATGAATGTGGAAAAAAAACTCAACCCCTACCTCACACCACACAAAGATTAATTCAAGATGAGGCATAAAAGCTAAATCTATAAAGCTTCTACAAGCAATTATAGGAGAAATACATTCCTGGGCAAAGATTAATTTGAGAGGACAGAAGAAAGCATGAACTGAGAGAAAAAGTTGATAAACTGGACTTTATTAAAGTTAAAAATGCTTATCAAAAGATACTGTTAATTAACAGGCAAGCTACAAATTTGGAGAAAATATTCACAATAGACATATCTAGCACAGAACTTGTCTTTTTTTTTTTTTTTTTTTTTTTTGACAGAGGTCTCACTCTGTCTCACAGGCTGGAGTGCAATGGCACAATCATAGCTCACTGCAGCCTCAAACTCCTAGGCTCCAATGATCCTCCTGCCTCAACCTCCTGAGTAGCTGAGACTACAGGTGCACACCACCATACCTGGCTTTTGCTTTTTTTTTTTTTTTTTTTTGAGACGGAGTCTTGCTCTGTCGCCCGGGCTGGAGTGCAGTGGCCGGATCTCAGCTCACTGCAAGCTCCGCCTCCCGGGTTTACGCCATTCTCCTGCCTCAGCCTCCCGAGTGGCTGGGACTACAGGCGCCCGCCACCTCGCCCGGCTAGTTTTTTTGTATTTTTAGTAGAGATGGGGTTTCACCGTATTAGCCAGGATGGTCTCGATCTCCTGACCTCGTGATCCGCCCGTCTCGGCCTCCCAAAGTGCTGGGATTGCAGGCTTGAGCCACCGCGCCCGGCCAGCTTTTGCTTTTTAATATAAAAATATATCCTACAAATCAATAACAAAAAGATAAATAATCCTCCCCAAAATAAGCAAAATATACACTTCACAAAAGGAAATATATGAATGGTCACTAATTACCTTTAATTACCTGAAAAGGTAATCAGTAATATTAGTCATAAGGGAAGTGAAAATTAAAACTACAATGAGACAGCACTACACTCAATAGAATGGCTAAAATTTAAAAGCCTGACAATTCCAAGTGTTGGCATGAATGTGGAGCAACTAGAAAACAACTTAGCCGGTGAGAGTGTAAATACAAACTTTTGGAAAATAGTTTGAAAGTCGCTTTCAAAACCAAATATATGCTTATCATTTGAGCTAGAAATTTCACTCCTAAGTATTTACTCAACAACAAAAAGACCCGTATACAAATTTTCACAGAAGCTATTATTATTCATGATAGCCAAACACTGAAACAACCCGCATGCTTATCAGCAGGTGAATGGATCTGTAACAGTCATACAGTGGAGTATTATTCAGCAATAACATGAACGGACTACTGATAAAAACAGAGTACATGTCTGTATGATTTAATTGATATGAAGCTCAAGAACAAGCAAAACTAATTTATGGCAAAGGCACTCAGAAGAGTGGTTGCCTTTGGGAGTAGAAGAGGGAGCTTCCTGCCTTCAAGGGTGCAAGAAGAAAGCTAATGGGGTAGGGAAAGCTCTGTATCCTGATTGGGGTGTTGATTTCACGGAAGTGTACATTGATCAGTATTCAAAGCTTGTATAGGTAACATTTCACTGTACGGACATTTTACTTCCTCCCCAACCCACCTCAAAAAGCTGAGCAACTTTCAGGGGATCCATTCCAACCTTTAGTTTTAGAGAGGTCCCTGAGAGTCGCAGAAGGCAAGCGGTCTGCCTAGGGTCACACAGCAGGTTGGGGCAGGCACAGCCCCTTCCCCTCCCAACTCTCCCAATCTGTCCACTGAACTGCACCCACCTGGGATTCCATTCTCCTTACTTTCTGAGGTTCCCGACCCAGGGAAAAAGGAGGGAAGGAAGACAGAAGGAAGTAATGGAGCAAAAGAGGGACCCCCAATCAGAGTTGGCCACAGAGCTGGGGAGAGGCCTCTGCACGCGGACTCGGGCAGCCCCAAACCTTCCTCCTGGTATTCCAGTGCAGCCGCAGGACCCAGAGCGGGTGTAGGAGGCGTGGCCGCAGCCCCACCTTAGACCCCAGGCCGGGCCAGGAAGATGCGTCTGGTCTGCGCATGCGGGCAGGTGTAGGGGGCGAGGAGGTGGGGAGCGGCGGGCAGGGGAAGCAGCGAGGGGAGAGGCTGCCGAGCCGAGCCTCCGCGGACCCGCTCGCCCCTAAATCACGCAGCCGCATGAATAATAAATAAGGACCGCTCGGATCTTTAATAGTAGTCGCATGTCTTATTAAACTAATATTTCACAAACTTTTATTCTCCCTGTGGTTGGAGGTCGGGAACAAAGCCCCCCGCCCCCCACCCCGCTGGCTCTGCACAGCCTGGGGCAGACCCCCGACGGGAGGAGCTCAGCGTGCCCCGCAGGGCCCTGGAGGGGGACACCTCTCGCCCTCGTCTCCCCTGTGGGTTCCTTCTTTCAACTCACGTGGCCCTGGTTCTTCCCCTGTGCCAGGCCCTGCGCAGAGGATACAGATGGGTCCACCCCGCTCCCGCCCAAGGAACCCCCTGGGCCCGGGAGGGAGAGACAGACCCCTACACCAACCGTGTCCGTGAGGCCCAGGGCTGGAACACAGTCGGGTGCAGGGGACTCGCCGCTGGGGAGCGGAGGGGAGCAGGGGAGGCCTCGCCTGGGAACCCTAAACAGAGCCCCCAGGGGTGAACCTGAAAGCTCTGTCCTGTGGAAGGCGCCGCCGCGCAGGGCCTGGCAGCCTCGCGACACAGACCTGATGTGAACCTTGCCTCCACCACCAGCCGTGTGGCCTTGGGAAGACAAGGGACAAGACCCTGAGAGGAGTATACTGTGTAAGAAGGCAGGAGGGACCCTGGAGACCCAGAGGGCTCACCTCAGAGTCAGAAGGGTGGGGGGCTTTGGGAAGGCCAGGGTCTGGAGTTGGGGCGACCCTACTGGATCCATGCTTTTCTCCTTAGCAAAAGATTTGTTTTCCTTGAAGATCCAGGCTCCAATCCTGGCCCCGCCCCTCATCTGTGAAAGCAGTCACAGAATCCACCTTGCAGGGCTGGCGAGGGAACCGTGTGAGATAAAAGCCCGTGTGGGTGCCAGTGGGTATCGATTCCCATTGCTTCCCCAAAACCACACCCTTCTGCTGTGCCCCCCACTCTCCAGAAGCTCTGATGGGCTGCACCCGGTCCCAGAGGTCTCCTCGTCCTGCCCCTCTGTGCCTTCCTCAGCTCCACGCTGCATCCTTCTTGCCTTCCCCAGGGACCTACACTTGCCAGGTGCCAGGCTGTGTGCTGGCACCGGGGCTCTGGGCTGGGTGCAGACAGTGATCTCTGCCCTGAGGAGCTCCCAGACTTCCTAGTCTGATGGAAGAAGCAGTCACGAAGGCCCAGCATCATCATGCAGGGGTAAAGCAATGCTGGGCAGGCACTGGCTTTGCCAGGCACCCCATTCTCTCTAGTGGTTCTGACCCCCAGGCTTGCCTGCCCACCCTGACTCTATCTCTGGCCAGATCACGCTCCTGAGCATCCGTCATGTCCAGGGGCCTCCCGGACACGACATCTCCCAGGCTCCTCCAACTCCACACAGTCGCCACTGAATTCCCCATCTGCCTCTTGGCCTTGACCCTCAGCCAAGCTGCCTTCTCCCCTTATGAGTGGCAGCATCTCACTCCTCCATTAATGGGATCCCAAACCAGCGATCAGATCTGGTTTCTCCCTCTCCCACTCCAACGCCGTGCAGTCAACTCAAATTCAGCCAGGCCTGCCTCCAAACTGGTTTCAAACCTTTCCTCTCCTCTCCACCTTCCCCACTGTGCTATGCTGACCTCTCCTCCATTCCCCCAGGCTGGTTCCCCAGACCCTTTGCAGGTCTTCCTGCCTCTGCACTCCCCCAATCCCATCCATCTTACACCCACCATCAGGGTAATCCTCCAGCTGCTCAGGTATAACCTCAGAAGGCTTCTGTGGGTCTCCACTACCCACAAAATAAACCCAGGCTCGTTAACCTCGTATTCAACGCTCTTCTGCCAACAGCTAGTATCCACTCCTAATTCCACACATAGTCCCCTCCACCTCCTTCCCACCCTGACACATACACTGGCTCAGCCACCCATCCTCCACTGTGTCCTTGGAGACCTATAAGGTGGGAAAACAGCAACAGCAAAAATGACTTAACTGCTCTGCTCAGTAATAATAGTATTGTATGAGTTTCACTAGCTCAGTTAAGATTCCAGAATGAGGCCAGGTGCAATGGTTCATGCCTGTAATCCCGACACTTTGGGAGGCCAAGGTGGGAGGATCACTTGAGCCCAGTAGTTTGAAACCAGCCTGAACAATATAGCAAGACCTCTTCTCTACAAAAAAAAATGAAAAATTAGCCAAGCGTGGTGGTGCATGCCCATAGTCCCAGCTCCTTGGAAGGCTGAAATGGGAGGATCGCTTAAGCCCAGAAGGTTGAGGCTGCAGTGAGCCCACATTGTGTCACTGTACTGCAGCCTGCGTGACAGAGCAAGACTTTGTCTAAAAAAAAATCTAGAATGGGCTGTAAAGGGGTGTTCTATGAGCATCTAAGAAGAAGAAGTGGTAAATCCTGGAAAGCAATGGGGTTGCTAAGAAAAGGCCACATCAGGCTCATGCCTATAATCCCAGAACTTTGGGATGCTGAGGTGGGAGGATGACTTGAGGTCAGGAGTTTGAGACCAGCCTGGCCAACATGGCAAAACTCCATCTCTACTAAAAATACAAAAATTAGACGGGTGTGGTGGCAGATGCCTGTAATCCCAGCTACTCGGGAGACTGAGACAGGAGAACCTCTTGAACCCGGGAGGTGGAGGTTGCGGTGAACCGAGATCATGCCACTGCACTCCAGCCTGGGCAACAGAGCAAGACTCTGTCTCAAAACAAACAAACAAACAAAAAAAAAAAAAAAAAGAAAAGAAAAGAAAAGGCCACATCAGATTGGTCCATGTCCTTGTCCACAAGGTGACTAGCCCAATAGGTCAGAGAAGTGAGGCTGTTGGAAGGGATCTAGGGTCCTGTGAAACGCATGGTGAGATCCCCCAGGACATGCTTAGGCGAGAGGGGGAAATGTAGGATGGACAAAGATACAAGCAAATAACACCACGACTACAGCCAATGTCCATGGGCGGGCGGGGGGTGGGGTCTCCACGGAGTGCCCCAGGCTCCATCCTGTTCTGCTGTGTTTCACTTCCTTGTGCATGGAGGTAGAGGTGGTACCTTCACAGGTCCCACAGAGTGGGAGCAAGAGAGCTCTGCTGGGTCCAGAGCCGGGACAAGGAGAGAGGAGCCTGGTCGTGTCAAGGCAATGTGTCCGGGTCCCATAAGAGCTCCCTATTTGAGTCCTAGACACGGAAAGGAGAGAGTCTCAGGCTACCCAGGGTGTGTGGGAAAAGGGGCCATGGTGGGAGGAGAGGGAGGGGCCCCTAAAGGGGTTTTTCCTCTGCTGCTAAGCACTTTCCTCACAGGCTCTGTGACACAGGAGGGAAGTGGGGCTCCTGCAGGTCGCAGCACCTGTGCATGGTCACCTGGTCGATGAGCAGCAGGGCCAGAACACCAACCCAGGGTGTACGGAGTTAGTGCCGCTGTTCTAGGCTGCCTCCCATCTGGGCAGCAGCCTCCACAGCCTGCAGACTAGCAGGGTCCATGGTTTATTTCTATCTGGAACAGATCACAGAGTTGGAGGGGAGAGGAGTCACCCCCTCAGCCCCGGGGCAGACCCCAGCACTCTCCAAGAACCCCAGGGCTCTGGGCAGCAGAGTTTGAGCCCTGGGTCTAGGATGAAGTGAACAGTCCAGGTGGCTGGTTTTGCCTCTGTGAGAGCAGCCCAGGAGAGCAGCCAGCCGAGGAGCTGCCTGAAGCTGGAGGGGCCAGGCCAGCTGATCGACAAGGAGAAGCATCACGAGCAGCCGAGAGGGGCTGCACATGATGCTGGGGGCCGGAGGGGGCTGCGAAGAGCTCCTGGTTACTGACTGTCCACCTCTGCAGGGCTGATAGGAGTGGGGAGTGGAGGGAGCTGGAGGGTAGCACATAAAGGCTGATTCTGAGGAAGGACCTTCTCAGAGTTAGAGTTCCCTAAGGATGAGTGAGTTTCCCATCCCTGGAGATGGCCAACCGGGTGACCCTGCGGGGAGAAATTACAGAGGGAATCCAGGCATTGCTGGATGCACTGGGCCTTCAAGGGTCCTTGCAACCTGGAAATTCTGCCATGCTGTTGCATAAGCCGTTCCCACAAATCTGGAATGCTGTTTCCTCGAATTCTACCTCCACACTCAAGTCAAACCTTTCCTCTTGCAGGGTGTCTCCCCAAAGCCACCCATCATCCCTCATCTCATTTTTCCTGAGTCATGTGTTGTAAACTAGACACCTTGTGGAATGGAAGAGAGTCAAGTCAAATGGAATTGCAGGAAATTGACTAGAACCAGGGAAAACAATAGCACACACTTGTACAGCACCCACTAGTACCAGGCACTGGTCCCCAAGTATGCAGACGTGGACCTGTTTAACACTCACAACCACGATTGGCGTGGGTAGGTGCCATGTTCCAGATGAGGGCAGCTGGGGACCGGGAGGAGAAGTGACCTGCTCAAGGTCACGCAGCCAGGGCCAGGGGAAGAGCTGGGATTTGAACCCAGGCAGTCTGGCTCCGGAGTCCATGCTCTGATTCACTGCCTTGGGGCTGTCAGGAGGATAACATGAGCCAATGCTGTGAGAACACAGAGCAGAGCCAGCACTTAGTAGGCACTCGGCACTCCCGAGGCCCGTCTCCCTTTGTCTCTGCCCCTGAGTGTGCCCACCACTGTCCCTGCCCTGCCCAGCTCTGCCGTTCCCTGCTGCTCATCCTCTCTGGCTTTGTCTAGCTCTCCCTGCCCCTGTGTGTCATTCTATGTCTGCCTCCCTGTTTTTCTCCCTCCCCTGCCCTGTCTCTGGCTCTGTGTCCTTGTCTGTCCTTCCGTCCTCTCTGCATCTTCCTGTCCCTTTCCCACCAGCCCCTGCCGCATGGACCCCGCTGACTCGTGCTTCTGCTTTCCCCGTATCCCTGGCGCCTCTCATCATCAACGCGTCCTTTGTCTTTACAAGCTGGCCTGGTCTCTCTCCGTCTCTCCCTCCATTTACGAGCCTATGTGTTAGTGGACAGGGCAGCCGATGGAGGCCACTCACTAGTGACCCATCTCTGTGATCACCTCATTATTTATCACCAGGGACGCCAGTGTTTCCATAAATTACCCCGACCAGGAGCCGCCTGCGCCGGAATCAATAGTCACCTCTCGCCTAATACCCAATTATTAATAACCACGGGGGGAAGGGTGACCAGACGTGGCCAGACGTGGCACTCCAGGTTCTTGCCCAGCAGGGGGAGGAGTGGGCTGGGAGGGTGCTGGCCCCCATGCTGCAAGATGCCAGCACAGGGCAAGAGGCGGGGCCTGGAGAAGGACAGGGTCCCCACATTCTCTCTAGGACTGGGCGATAGAACCTGAGACATGGTTCCACCCTGAGGGCAGAGGGAGATGCAGAGCCCCGTCGTTAGGGTCCTCTAGTCTGAGGACAGGAGACCTGGCCAAGCAGTGAAGTATGCCCTTTTAGGACCCACCGGGGCCCCAGCCATAAGGGTGCACCTTCCCCAGAGAGAAAAGCTTCATCCCACAGGCAGACAAAAGGCTACCAGAGGCAGGTGCTGGGGTGGGGCTTTGGTTCCACCAGGGCACAGGGGTCAGGAGGTAATTTCCACCCCGCCCCCCACCATCCCCCGACCCTGCAACACACACTTGGAGCCCTGCAGGTACATCTGGGTAAAGATCTGAACCTGCAGGAGCTGGTGCTTGGCGGGCTGGAGGCATGGCACGAAGGACAGGAGGAGGAGCAGGGCACCTTAAGGGGATCTATGCCTGCTGGTGCCCGAGGCTAGGGGCTTGGGAGTGAATCGAAACAGTTGTCCATGCAGATGACAGTGGGAGAGGCAAGACCAGAGGAGAGAGACCAAGCCCCGGAAGACTCCGACCTCAGTGTATTCTGATATGCAGATATACACACATCGTCAACCACTGGCTCTCCCTTCACTGCACCAGAGATGCAATCGACGGACACACGCACACACACACACACACACACACACACACCCCACATGCACAATCCAGCGGCACGAAAACACCCACACACGCCCACACGCAGAAATACAAGTGCATGTTTGGGCCTATGTACACATACACCCCAGATATCCCCCCCCCACACACACAGGCATCTACACATGCTGACACAACACACACTTGCAGCCCATCCTGCATGCACACCCTTTTGTGCACACAGTGTGCACATGCAGCCACGCGGCCTCTAAGGGCATCTTGCGGAGCGAGGCTGAGGCTTCCTTCAACTCCTCCAGAGCCCAGTCGGTTCCAACACTGCCACCGTGTGGCCGCAGGTGCACAGTGCGCAGGCCGTGAGGCTGAAACACCTGGCCAGTGGGGAGGAGGTCTCACCCCAAATCTTGGGTCTCTCCATCTAGATGAACCGGGCTGCCATTTGGCCACTTCCCAGTGAAACTGAACACAGTCCTGGAGAACTGGGGTCAGATTGTGTGACGGCTGGAGCCTGCTACTGTGGGCCATTGCTGTCCATTCAGCAGGGCTGGCCCCGTGGCTTGTGTCTCTGCAACCCATGGCTGGCGACACGTGGTAGGCAGGCAGCCCCCATGTTAGTGTAGATTTGGTGCCAAGTTGCTTAAACTCTCCCAGAGAGATGAGTTCAATCCCGACCTGCAATTTAATTATTAATTCACTCATCACAGTATCGAGGCTGTAATCTTTGTCCATGTATGATGCTAGGTTGAAATTACAGTGAGCAACACGGACAGTTGCCTCTCCTAAATGTCAGGCGGCCCAACACTGAAGAGATAACACAACAAATATTTATCAGGTTATATCATAGAAAACTGACATTGGCGTAGGTCTAAATGGTCAGCTACTGGCAGAGTATTCATGCAAGATCCTTTGATTCACCCTAATGATGGCAAGTGTCATACAGGTTACAGAACAGGGCAGTGGGGCTTAATCTGGGGTTGGAATGGCAGGGAAGGCTTCCTTGGGCTGTAAGCTGAACTTGAAAGGGTGAGCAGTGATGAAGCTGCTCGCAGGGCGCCCAGAGCCCGTGGAGGCACAGATGTTCTCGCTTTTGTTCTCAGAGGCCCTGGAGCCCTCAGGTGCCCCCTATGCACCTCAGTTTAGACTCGAGGTCTCCCCAGGGATGAGCACTATTAGGGGAGTGGTGCCTGGGATGACCTTGCCAAGGATTTCTATCCTCCTAGATGCTGCAAGGAGTTGAGGCAGACACCCAGTCACGCAGGCCTGCCAAGGACATATCATGATGTTGTAGAGATGGGGAAACTGAGGCTCGGGGAGATTACATCACACACTGAGTAGCAGTGCTGGGATTTGAGACCACCCTGACTCCCAAAACTACGCTTTTTAATTTTTTAATCTTAGGTGCAGAAACTCGAGTTAATCACGCATCTCAGTTCCCGGCAGACTATTCATGCAAGATCCATCTCCTGACTTGTTATTACTAAAAAATCGATATGTGTCAGTCAATCATTCCCGGAGCCTTATTTTGCACCCGGCTCAGTGACAGGGCCCACGCGGGCGCATCCACAGGTGGTTCGGTGACAGGTCCTGCCCTTGGGGAGCATGTGAGCTAGTGACAGTCAACTCTGGGCAAAGAACTTCCACTCTCCTGCCTAGTAGATTTAAGGGATTTATCCAAGGAAAACAAGGACAAGGATCTATAAAGGTGTTTGCATCAGATTGATAATAAAGATTTCATGCCCTTCAGTGAGGAATAAATGCATTATGATATATCTGTCCAATGGAATATTATGCATCTATTACAATTGGTGGCAAGAGCATTCCTTTATTGATGTGGAAAGATGGCTACACTTTGTGGTTCAGATTTTTTTAAAAATAGGGCATATAACAGTATTCATAGAGATATCCATTTTGAAAAACATAGATAATACGTGCATACATTTTCCTGATTCTAAGATGCACATTTTTTAACATTTGAACATTTCTAAAATCAGGATGTGCATTTCAATTAATAGATATGTTTAATGCAGTAGTTCTTTTCTCCAAAAGAGCCGTGTAATTAAATCAATGATGCATCTCACAATCAGTGTTGTCCTAGAATCAAGAAAAACATATATCTACATGCACACATAGGAAACATTCCAGAAAGATAGCAACCAAAACGGTAAAAGTCATTAAGTCTAGGTGATTTCCACTTTCTTCACAAACCTTCTGTACTGTCTGGGTTTTATAAACTGAACATGAATTGTTTTTATAATGCGAAAAAATCTCCTATTTCCATATTGAAAAACAAAACAAAGTCTAGGGTCAAAAAAGTCAAAGCTTCTCGCACATAACAGGCCAGAATACTCGCTAAACGGAGCCCCAAAAGCAAGGGATGGGAACCAAGGGGACTTGGCAGCCTGGTTGTAAAGGAGCTGGGCTTCCTAATGCAGGAGAGATTTGGGTAGATGGGGAACAGGTTTAGACACTGCAAACCGAGGAGACAGTCTAAATGGAGGCCTGGGGATCCGGAGTATTCCCCTCAGGTCTGGAGCGAAATGGTGTGACTCAGGCCAGGCAGATGGCAGTGGTGGTCATTAGAATAATAATCCTAGCTGACGTTTATTGAATGCTTACTCCGTGCTGGGTACGCATTTCATATGCATGTCCTTATTGTAACAGACTGCCTTGTGTCCCCGCAAGATGCCTACGTTGATGTCCTAACCCCCAGTACCTTAGAGTGTGATCGCATCTGGAGATAGGGTCTTTAAAGAGGTGATAACGTTGACATGAAGTCACTAGCGTGGACCCTAATCCAGTATAACTGGAGTCTTTATAAGAAGAGATTAGGACACACACATCAACAGAGAGAAGAACACGCAAAAGCACAAGGAGAAGACGGCCGTCCACAAGCCAGGAGGAGAGACCTCAGAAGGAACCAACCCCTGCTGGCACCTTGACCTCAGCCCTCCAGCCTTCAGAATAGCGAGAAAATAAATTTCTGTTCAGACACACAGTCTGTTGCTCTTTGTTATGACAGTCCTAGCAAACTAATATACTTCTTTACCCCACAACAACCCCGTGGGGGTGGGTGTTTCTGTTATCTCTTGCTGCGTAACGAGCTGCCCCAACACTTAGTGGCTCAAGATATCAACAACAATTTGCTTTGCTCTGGAGCTTGGCAAGGTCAGCTTAACTACGCTCTGCAAGGCATTGCTGGGCAGACGACATTCAGGATGGCTCATGCGTGTGACTCACATGACAAGCTGGTGCTGTGAGCCAGACGCCTAGTGTGGCCTCTCCACATGGCTGCTTGGCCTCCTCACAGCATGGTCACCGGATTCCCACAGTGGGCATCCCAAGAGAACCCGATGAAGTACGTGGCATTCTTATGACCGAACCTTGGGAGTCTTGCAGCGTCACTGGTGCTACATCTAACCAGGCAGTGACAAAAGTCCTCCCAAGTTCAGGGCAAGGGACCACTGTCCCCACTATCCCCTGGAAAGAGTGTCAATGCTCTTGTAAGAAGACCTTGCGGGATGGGATATATATTGTAGCTGACGTATTTGGAAAATGCATCCCATGATAGTAGGTAGTGTAATTATCCCCATGTTACAGGTGAGGAGATGCAGGTGGAGAGATAATTTAAGGGACGGGCTAAGATGCTGCAGCTGGTAAGTGGTGGCACTGGGTGGGTTGGTGCCGGATCATGAAAGGCCTTGAATGCCAAATCCAAGGTTTAGGTTTAAAGTCGGTGGACAATAGAGAGCCAGTGAGCTTTTGGAAGCAGAGAATGAAATCATTAGTCATCACTCTGACTGCAGGATAGAAAAAGGAAGAAGGGTAATCTGGAGGCAACAGGAGGCCGGAGTCACAGTGCTGGGGAGGGGATGTGGACCACTCCAGGGCAGTGCGTGGGAGCTGGAGGGAAGGGCGCCGCTTCTGCTTCTAGGCAGGAGGGCCTCTGGGTGGTGAGTAGCACCAACCCCACTCCTCTGCAGACCAGCTGAGGTCCCCGTTCCCTTGGCTCCCCAAGATCCACCATCTCATAAGATTCCTGTGGGCCCTCCTTCTTCAGGGTGTCTGGTGAAGGCCCTGCTGGGTTTGATGTCACCACACAGAGCTAGCACATAACAGGTCCTTAGTGTTTGCCAAATGAGCAAATGATGAGTGAATGAGTGAATGAGTCAATGAGTGGGAGACAGGCCATAAAAGAAAACTGACAAACTAAGGGAGAAAAAAAAAAAGCCAAATGTACTTTAACCATGCACCTTCATGGAATCACAGATTTGGGGGGACTAACTGGGTGGGGACTAGAAGCATGGCCAGAATGGGGCAGGGCGGGGGTGGGGTGGGCGGCTCAGGAGTTTGAGAAGACTCCAGAAGCTGTCCCAGGAGAAAGACCAGAGCCGGGATGGGGCTGAGCTCTGATTGGATACAATGGGTGTCCATCACGGATGTTCCACCAATGAGGCAATCAGCTACTTCCGCCGTGTCCACAAAGGCGAAGTTTCACGCGGGTTCGAATCCCTGCTCCGCGACCCGTTCCCTAGACGTCCTTGAGCACGATCCTTCTCTGCAGTTTTCTCAGCTGCACCATGGGGGTGAGAGCGGCACAGCCCTCCTTGGGTAGCAATGCAGACCTGGGAGGCGCTGGGTGAAAAGCACCAGCTTTGGTCGGACTGGAAATAGGGGCTACTGGGGACTCCTGGCCTGGGCCTTGGCCCCACAGTGGTATGTGCTAGAGTAATGGTCTGCCCACTTTTCTTCCCCGCCACCGGACTGGGAGCTCCTGATGGGCAGAGACTGTGTCCCAGGGCTCAGCCCAGGGCTGGCAGGAGTAGGACTTGGAAAGGTCTAGGGTGTTAGCTTCGGGAACGGGTGCACTTCCCCACGGTGCTGTTCACAAAGGGACACAAAGCATGGAGGGGCAGCCAGGCCTCCACTGTCTCATGCAGACTGCCCCATCGGCAGACCCTGTCTGGATGCCAGCCAGGAAGCCGAGGGTCACAGAAACCCCGCAGCACAGCCAGTCAGGCCCATGGGAAATGGGTCAAAGGTGAACGAGGGATTTCCAGCGGCCAGGAACCAGAGAGAGAGGAGGTAGGGAGGGGACACCTGGGTGGACAGAACACCTGCAACATGCCAGGAGGAAGTCATGTTCTCGTCCCCATTTTACAGATGGGAAAATTGTGAGCTTTGACCTGTATTACTCCACGGAGACTTTGAGCTTGGGCTCCCCCTGGGTTGGGCCCGTAAGTTTCTTCTGAGGGGCATCCTTCTGGGTTCACCATTCAGGTCAACCTAGACTGACAGAAAGCCAAGAAAAAGTAGATTTCTCTCTTGTGTGCTTGAGGGGCAGAGACAGTGGGGGTCACTGGTGTCCTGGAGAATGGGGCCCGTTCAGAGATCCTTGCGAGTGAACACCAGTGAGGCAGGATCACAGGACAGGCTAGTGGCTTCCTGCCTTCTCTTGGGGCCAGATTCACCTTCAGATTCCAGGGCCCACATCCCTGTGTCCCAGCATGACCTGGAAGGAGTTCCAAATAGTCCCAAGGGTTCCCGGACCTAAACCTGGGGCTATGGGCTGGGCTTTGAGCTCAAGCTAAACTCATCCCTCGTCTTTTGCCTCATGTCATCTTCACGCAACTAGGATCCCTGCTGGTCACCGCTCAGCCCCTTGCCTGCCCTGGTCAGGGCAGGAAGCTCATCCGGTGCCAGCAATAGGCACCAGAATTGGCCACGCTGCCCTAAGGCCATCAGCAGCCCCGCAGGGCCCCAGCCTTGCCCGTGCCCTCTCCAGCTGGCTCAGCTCAAGGCCAAGCTCTCACAGCCCTTTGGACACTGATTCAAACAGCTCCCCCTCCTGCAGCCTGGCCTACAGCCAGGCCAGGTCCTGCAACGTTCCCCGCTTCAACTCCCCCAAACCAGCGTGTCCAGAGCCCCCGTGCCGCTCCTTCCCCCAAAGCCTGCCTCCCCCGATTTCTGCTGGATTTGACATTCGCCCTGTGGCCCAGACGCCCAGGACCCCCCACAGTCCTGCCTGGGGACCCAGCCCGGGTTCCAGCTGGCTGGCGAGCCCAGCCAAGCATCACCGCTCCTGCGACATCCCTGAGTGACAGGAAACAACTCGCTCCTTCCAAGAGGCGAAGCTCTGACAAACACTCACTAGGAAATAATAAAGTGGCAAAATAATTCTGCATCGGACACACTTACCAGAGCAGAAAGCGTCTGCGGAGGAGACAACATCTTGTACCATCTATCTTCCTTAAATCCCCACGCTGTGACAAAGTGGAGGGCGAAATCATGATGAATGATCGGACACATTTAGCCAGTACCTGTGCTCTGTAACGAGTGTGGCCCGGGAATGGGACCCTAATGAAGATCTGTGCCCCCACCCCAAACCGGGCCTCGTCGGAAACAAGTCTTTATTACGAAATTGGCGCCTAGTTTTCATACCACGCAGGATGGAGGCGCGAGGTGTGACATGAATTAACGCCGGCACCTGCAGGGTCAGCCCAGCCCTGGCTGGCGGTACAGAGACAAACGGGTTCGGCTCCCGCCACCACCCTGCGTCTGGTTGACAAGGCGCCAGTCGCCTTCTGATTGTGCGGGAACACGCCTCGGTTTTGTTCCTACCCGGCCCGCCATCATTTATTCTGCTGCCTCATTTGAATATGATGAATACTGTAGTCCTTTATTTGTTCACAACAACCAAATAATTGTAGATCCGTGGGCTTCGGGGCAATTAATCACATTTTTCCCTCCACCAATCCACTATAAACATGACATTGAACAATAAAGTACATTAACCTCTGCTTTGCACAAAACTTTGCTTATTTAAACACTGCAAGGTTATTTGTTTTCCTTCTTGCCAGGCCCCTGCCATGAAGAAGAGGTAGTGGGGAGAGAAGGCCCACCCCATACTGGGCAACCACACCGGCCCAGCCCAGCCCCCAGCTCAGCCAGACCCAGGGCCTGGTGTCAGGAGCGAGCGGGTGTGTTTGCAGCCCCTGGAGTGGTCATCCTGGCAGGATCTGAGTCTGTGTATATGTGTGTGCACACATGTGTGCACATTTGTGTGTGTATGCACAGCTGTCCCTATGCGAGTAGTTGCGTGACTATGTCTGTATTGCACGTGTGTTCCTGTGCATATGTGTGTTTATATATGTCTGGTCTCAGAATAGAGATTCTGAGGACCAAGCCTGTGTGTGTGTGTGTGTGTGTGTGTGTACTTATAAGCGTTCTTGTTTGCACATGTGTGGCCATTTTATTTTATTTTATTTTATTTTATTTTTTTTTTTTT
>NW_012103532.1:2302665-2305879 GCF_000951045.1 Mandrillus leucophaeus
CGCCACCGCGCCCGGCTCATTTTTTGTATTTTTAGTAGAGACGGGGTTTCACCATGGTCTCGATCTCCTGACCTTGTGATCCGCCCGCCTCAGCCTCCCAAAGTGCTGGGATTACAGGCATGAGCCACCGCGCCCGGCCTTGTGGCCATTTTAAAACATGGCTGCAAATTATTTCACGTCCTTCCCATCAAGAGGTGGGATCTATGTCCTCCCCTCCTTGAATCGGGGTGGACTTGTGACTGCTTTGACCAACTCTCACCGAGGTCAAAAAAGGTCATGCAGCCTTCACCTTGTTCATGGGAACGCTTACTCTTGGAGTCCTGAGTTGCTATTTAAGAAGCCCAGCTACTCTGAGGTTACCATGCAAAAGAGGCCGCATGGAGAGGCCCTGAGACCTCAAGGATAGAGACAGAGAGAGAAAGAGATGCTGGATGAGCACCCAGTCATTCAAGACATCCCAGCCCAAGTGCCAGACATGTAAGTGAAGACACCTCCAGCCATTCTATTCCTTCCTGCAGAGGATCCAGATGTGTTGCAGCATGGACAGGACATTCCCACTGCATCCTGCCTGAATTCTCACCCCACAGAATCCATGAGCATAGTAGAATGGTGTTGCTTCACGGCACCAAGATTGGGGTGGCTCGCTATGTAGCAATAGATAATAGGGCTGAAGGTCTGTGGAATGTGTGTGCATGTGTGTGCATGCATGTGGGGGTGTGTACATGAGCAAGCGATGTAGGTGAGCAGTGCATATATGTGCAGAGTGCATCCAAGCCTTCACTCATTACCTTACTGAACACCTGCTGTGCCAGTCTTTTTCTAGGCGTGTGGGATACATCAGTGACCAAAGCAAAGGCCATGTGCTCATGGAACTTGGCTTCTGACGGAGACAGACAATAAATAATAAACTAAAGAAAAACAGTTAAATTAGATGGCATGTTATAAGGTGATAACTTACTATGCACAAAGGTAAAGCCAGAGCTGGGTGTGGCGATCAAGAGAGCCGGGGACAGGGAGCGGATCACATTTTTCTACAGGGTGGTAAAGGCGGGCCTGTTTGAAAACACGGCATTGGAAAAATCCTCAAAGGGCATCAAAGAGTTCGTGTATAGGTTTAATTATGCCCCTGAAAAATCTTCCCCCAAATGTTGAATTTCTAACCTTCAGAGCTTCAGAATGTGACAAATATTATTTGAAAATACGGTTGCTGCAGATACACTTAGCTGAGACAAGGCCATACTGGAATAGGGTGGGCACTTAATCTAATATAACTGGTGTCCTTGTAAAGAGAAGAGACACAGAGACAGACACATACAGGGAAAAGACCATGTGAAGACAAAGGCAGAGATGGGAGTGATGCATCTACGGGTCAAGGAACACCAAGGGCTGCCAGCAAATACCAGAAGTTGGAGGCAGGCATGGTGGCTCACACTTGTAATCCTAACAGTTTGGGAGGCTGAGGCAGGAGGATCGCTCGAGCCCAGGAGTTGGAGACCAGCCTGGGCAACATGTTAAGACCCTGTCTCTACAAAAGATTAAAAAATTAGCTGGGCACAGTGGCATGCGCCTGTGATCCCAGCTACTTGGAAGGCTGAGGTGGGAAGATCGCTTGAACCCAGGTAATCAAGGCTGCAGCGAGCCAAGATTGCACCACTGCACTCCAACCTGGGCAACAGAGCACGACCAAGTCTCACAATAAGAAACAAAGGAGGAGGAGTTGGAGGGGGAAAGGAGGATCATCCCCATAGATATATTCCAAGGAAAGATGGTCTGGCAGACACCTTGATCTTGGACTTCTAGCATCCAGAGCTGTGAGACAGTAAATTCCTGTCGTTTTAAGCCATCCAGTTTGTAGTACTTCGTCACACAGCCGTAGCAGACTGATGCAGTGACTGACATGGAGATCTGGGAGAGGAGCAGTCTGGGCAGGAGGATCAGCCAGTGTGAGGGCCCTGCAATGAGCAGAGCAGCAGGTTCAAGGATCAACAAAGAAGTGGGTGGGCAGGGAGAGAGGAGGAGGAGACGGGTGAGCCAGGTGACAGGGGCTGATTCACACAGCCTTGAGACATTGCAGGGACTTGGCTTTCACTGTGGGTGAAACAGAGCTTTGCAAGGTTCTGAGCATCATATATTCTAACCAGAATTGAAAAGGGTCTCTCGGTGCTTTGAGAATAGACTCTGGGTTTGAGGGTAGATTAGGGAGAACCATTAGAAGCCTGGTGCGATAATCCAATGATCCATGTAGTGGCTTGGACCAGGTGGTGGTGGTGGAGGTGGTGAGAGGTGGTTTATTATGGATGTATTTTAGGGGTCCAGGCAACAGGACTCCCAGATGCATTGGAATGTGGGGTGTGAGAGAGAAATCAAGGAGGACTCCAAGATCGCTGGTTTGAGAAACGGGAAGGAGAGAGTCATGATCAGCCAAGATGGAGACAGCTCTGCAAGGAGCAGGTTTGGGACCGGGATAGACCAGGAAATGTGTGTATATATCTCATCATATGCATTATGTGTACGTGAGAGTGCATAAGTGTGTATGTGTGTGTCTGCATGTATCTTCAGATGCATTATGCACTCAGATAGGTCTAGGTGCTTTTGTATGTGTCTACTGATAGACATTTTCGTCTTTAAAAAGAATTTAGGCCGGGCACGGTGGATCACACTTGTAATCTCAGCACTTTGGGAGGCCAAGGAGGGCGGATGACTTGAGGTTAGGAACTCAAGACCAGCCTGGCCAACACAGTGAAGCCCATCCCTACTAAAAATACAAAAATTAGCAGGGCATGATGGTGGAAACCTGTAATCCCAGCTACTCAGGATGCTGAGGCAGGAGAATACTTGAACTCGGGAGGTGGAAGTTACAGTGAGCCAAGATTATGCCACTGCACTCCAGCCTGGGCTACAAAGCAAGACTCCTTCTCAGAAAAAAAAAAAAAAAAGGAGAATCTAAATGAGTGTCTGCAACGTGTTTGCATACGTGTGTGCATTTATGTGACTTTTTGTAGTGTGTGTGCCTGAAGAGTGTATGTGTATATCCGTGGAGGGGTGTGTGTGTGTGCGTGTGTGTGTGTGCGCATGCGTGCATGTGTGTGTGAAGTGCTCTGGAGGGACAGTGCAGGGAGGCCAGTCCCCTGTCAATGGACTTGTCTTGGGTGGACAGGATGGAGGTGGGATTTACATAGGCAGGGCTGTACTCAGAAACCTCTTTGAAGCCAGA
>NW_012103532.1:2306697-2349458 GCF_000951045.1 Mandrillus leucophaeus
GAATTAACTATTTGGGGAAAAAAATGTCCCCAAGGAATAATAAACTTTGATATGAGCTAATGAAATTCTTCACAAAGAGAAGCCATCTAATGCATACTCCCTCAACGCATAGCTGCCAAACATCTTGGCTATAGAATAGGATCTGTGCCCATACTATACTCTCTTTGCTTCCCACCAGGCTGAACGGAGGAGCTTCCCCTACCCATCTCTGAGGTACTCCCTCTCTCCCAAGGGAAACTCGTTGCACCTATCAATCACTGTGGCCCTCACTGCGGCTGCCAGGTTGGGCATGGTATCGTTGCTAGAGTAAATTAATAAAGCCTCAGGTACATGGAATGTGGCCATTCACCTCATGAACGCATTGTTTTCTATTCCAGTCAAAAAGAGGATCTGAAACAGACTGCAATAGTTATTTGTAGTTTTGTAGTTTTGCCCAGGGGCTATATTAACTCTTCCATCCCCGGTCATAAAATTGTCCAAGGAGATACAGACTGCCTCCAGATTGCAAAGAACATCACATTGATCCGTTACATCAACGACATCATGCTGATACAGACAAGCAAAAAGTGCTAGTTCTTTGGAGGTCTTGGGAAGACACAGGCACACCGGAAGGTGTGCATGTATTTATAATTAGTGTAAATGGTATTGTATAATGTTGCCATTCTCTTACTAATTATTTGTCTATTGGCACTGTGTTTTTAAGATCTATCCATGTTGCTATGTGTACATATATGATCCTTTGCTTCATAATAGTGGGGGCCAACCCAGATGGCTACTGTCTGTCCGCCTCCCACAAAACTGCAACAGAAATCCTTGTTGATTTCCCAATGTACAGCTGTGTTAGAATTTCTTTGAGTCCTAGGGTACCTATGTGCTTAATTTGCATAAGTAGTGTGGAATCACTCTCCAAAAAGGCCTCACCAATTTACACTCCCATCAGCCATGTGTGAGGAATCCTATCTTCCTCATTTCTGCCATTAATTGGTATTACCCAGCTTTCTAGTTTTTGCCAGTCTAAGGTGTAAAGTGATACCTCGTTTTAATTTGCATTTCTCTGACTACTAATGAGTTTGAGCATCGCTTCATGTGCTTATTAGCTTTGGGGGTTTCCTTTTCTGTAAATTGCCTGTCATATCATTTGCCCATTATTCTATTGGAGTTGATGTTCTCTTCTTGTTGCTTTGCAGAGCTCCTTGTATATTCTAGGTGTTAATCCCTTGTCAATTTTAGACTTAAAAAAATCTTAATCCTATCATCTGACGCTTAATTGGTCCACGTTCTTTTTTTGTTAAACACAGTTTCTGAATTTTGATGTAATCAAATTCAGCAAATTCGTGCATTGTGGCTTGTGCTTTTGAAGTTTTGTTAACCAAGCCTCCTTCCCTTTCCTAAGCCCAAAGATATCCTTCCACATTTGTGTCTATTAACCCTATGCTTTTTAACTTTCACATTAAAATTTTTAGTGTACCTAGAAACCCCACCCCACACATGAAGAGAAACAGGGGTCCAGTTGTAGTTTTCTTGGTAGACTGAGCCAGTTTTTCCTACTTTATGTGCAAAACAATCCATCATTTACCCATCGATTTGCTGCAACACCTCCTTTATCCCTGTTGAGTTCCCATAGGTAGGTCTTTGGGTTCTCCATTTGGGTTTCATTGACATAATTTGTCTATTCATAGTAATTAAAAATTGTGGTATAATTAAAAACACCAAAGTTTTTAATTACTATGGCTTTATAGTCATTCTCAATATTTGGGGGGGGAAAGTCATGTCCCCTTCATTCTTCTTTTTTTAAGTTGACTTAGTTCTTCATGGAACTTCCATTACTCCACATAATTTTTAGAGTATATTTATCAATTTTCTAAATACACACACAACTGTAATTATTATTGGGATGGCAGTGAATTTATGAATTAATCTGATTAGAATTGACTTAATTATGATATTAAGTCATCCTATCAAGAGATGTCAATTACACAAGACTTAAAGCTCAATTCATGGAGATCTAATATGATCTTGGTTTAATTCCCAAATACTTTGTAATTTTCATTGCTCTGATGGTATTTTATTTTAATTACATTTACTTACATTTAAAATTTCTTTTATTATGATTTCTTACAATTACATATTTGTCATCTTTTTTCTACTGAATTTTTAAATTACATTTTCTAGTTGGTTATCACTGATGTAGAAATCCTATTGATTTCTTGTACCTGGGTAACCTTAGCTGGATTCTCATATTCATTCTAATAATTGGTCTGTAAGTTCTTTTGGTACCCATCTAGACGGGTTACATATCTACAAATATGACAGTTTCATGTCTTTTTTTCCAGACTCCACAATCTTCCTTTCTTCCTTCCTTATAGTATTTATTGGAATCTGTAATACTATATTAAACCACATCAGTTATGAGAAACTGAGGTCTTAAAGCTGTATGTCTGAAGTTTCTCTATTATGTGTATTATTTACTTGGGGATGTATAAATTTTATTAAATTAATTTCTTTCTACTCAAAGTTTTATACGTTTTTGTAATCATAAAAGGTATTCAACTTTATCAAACACTTTTTCTGCATTGACATTATCATATATTAATTTTCTCCTTCTATTATTATATTGAATTAAATGAAAACATTTTCTGATGTTGAACTATCCTTGCATTCCTTGAATATGATGTATTAATTTTAATACACTGCTGGATTCAGTTAGCAAACATTTTGTTTAGAATTCTTGCACCTATGTTTATAATAGGGCTACAGTTTTCTTTATTTGCATGGTCACCATCTGGCTGTGGAATCAGAATTGTATTAGCTCCATAAAATTAGCTGGCAGACTTCTCTATTTTTCTATTTTCTGAAAAGAAAAAAAAAACTGGAATAAAACAGAAAATAAATATTCCTTAGAAGTTTAGCAGAATTCATATGTAGAACCATCTGGGTCTAAGTTTTGGCAGAGAAGAACTGTTGGTAGAAAGAGGAGATATTTGGCCAGGCACGGTGGCTCATGCCTGTAATCCCAGCACTTTGGGAGGCCAAGGCAGGCAGATCACAAGGTCAGGAGATCGAGACCATCCTGGCTAATACGGTGAAACCCTGTAGCTACTAAAAATACAAAAAATTAGCCAGGCATGGTGGCGGGCGCCTGTAGTCCCAGTTACTCAGGAAGCTGAGGCAGGAGAATGGTGTGAATCCGGGAGGCAGAGGAGGTTGCAGTGAGCCAAGATTGTGCCACTGCACTCCAGCCTGGGTGATAGAGCAAGACTCCATCTCAAAAAAAAAGAAAAAAAAAAAGGAGATATTTGACTACCATTTCAATATTTTAAATATTTATTCGTTGGTTCAAGTTGATTCATGTCTGTTCAAGTCCAATTCTCCTTGCACAAATTTTGGTCTTTTATATTTTCCTACACATTTTTTATTTATTTTTTAATTTTTGTTATCCTACACAGTTTTTATATAGATTCTTAAACTTGTTGGCATCTAGGTCTTCCTAACAGTCTTTTATTATTATTAATTTCTATCTCTTTTAATTAGTTTTTTCCAAGAACAAACTTTTTGTTTTGTTTATTTCCTTCATTCTTTTCTTCACTATGTCATTGATAAATGTGTTTATTGTTTCTTTCCTTATTTGGGGGGATTTGTGCTGTTTTATTCTTTTTATTTTTTAATTTCTTGATAAACAAATCTGTTTATTTGATGCCATAAATTTCTTACTAACTGTTGTTCTTGGCTCTGCCCATAGTTTTGACAAGTACTGTTTCCATTCTCATTTACTTGTAAAATACTTCTTCAGTACATTTAGTACTATACTGTAAGTGGTAAATTCAGAGGCTTTGCAGCTTGTCTGCCTGGGTTTGAATCCCTGCTGTATCACTCACTAGCTGTTTAACCATGGGCAAGTTACTAACCTCTCTGTGCCTTACTTTCTTCATTTAAAAACAGTCAATTTAAATGAGTATTAGCTCATATAATGACTAACACAGAACATGCCTGCATAGAACAAGTGCTATGTAATTGTTAGCTATTAAAGGTTCCAAACATATGGAACACTTTAGCTCTCCTTTAATTGTTAATTTCTAGTGAGATATTACTCTTAGATGGGGGAAGCTTCCTGGCTTCTTCTGAGACAGAGAGGGGAGAAACTGAGGGAACATGTGAGGTTGGAGAACTTGACTTTTTAGAGGCACCAATCTTGACCACTGTGGTGTGCTCCCCTGAAGGCTTTACTGCAAAGTGTGAGTGTGGAGAAGCCAGGCTGCTTTCAGGGTGGAAGACTGCAAGGTGAATGAAAAGGAAGGACAAACAGGCAAGAATATCAAGGTCGAGGACTCTGGCAAGAAGAGGCTCAAGGGATGGTTCATGAAAGGCAGAGCAGATTAAATGTGGGAATTGAGGGAGAAGCAGAATCTGGGAGAACCCCAGGGTGTCTACAACCAGGTGGACCGAAGTGCTGGTTCCTGAGATGGGGAAATCTGAGAAGGGACAATCTGGGAGAGGGAGAGCAGAACTGGGATTCAATTTTGGACACGTGGTACTTGGGATCAGTGGATCCAGGCCCTGGAGCTTGGCAGCAGGGCAGGAGAGGAAGGGATGAGAGAGAAAAAAAGACAGGCAGGTCAAGGTAAGTCATTTTGGAGAGTTTGAGCGTTACTGAGTGCAAAATGAGCACTGGGAGTTGGGCATGGCTGATTCTGTGTTTTGGAAATACCACTGACTCCAGCATGGAGAATGGGTTGTAGGAAGAGAGAGGAGAGGAAAGAGACAAGTTGGTAGGGATCTGGCCCCACCAGACGCTTGGTGTTCCCCAGGGCTGGCTTCATGGGCGTGAAACTTGTGCAGTCACACAGGGGCCCACGCTCCAAGGAAACCTTTGCTTGGTTGAATGCCCTGCATTTTTTATCTTGAAATCCTTAATAACTTTTTCTTTGCACTTGTGTTTTGTAAGTCAAGACCATTGGGACCAAGAAACATGAGCACGTGTAGGGGAGGTGTGCCCAGTCTCTGTGCCCGCCACAGTTCCTCACTGCCCCGTGGCATACAGTGTGTGTGTTGCCCCATGAGCACAGAATGATGGTGGGCCCACAATGTGTGGGAGTCCAGTGAAAATCAAAGCCAGAACAAGGCAGATATGTTACATTAATGACTCAGGCCATGCTCTCTGTCCCAACCAGAAGCTGCTTTGAATGCAGAGGAGGAGCAATGATGTTCTCAGAAACACAAATGAGCAAGGAAACGTATCATAGACTTTCTTATGTATGTGACCTCCCTGTAACCAACCACTTAGGCTGAAATGATGACAGAAGGTAACAGTCTATATTGTTCTTTTTCCTTTCAGTACTTTCTTACCCAGCAGTAAGCTGAAGGTAGACAATATTGGTAGAATGTGTGCATATCAAGAAGTGAAAAAAAAAAATATTAAGTTACTTTTGTGCATCATTCCTGCTGTTCTGGTAAGAATGAAATTTGTATGTATGAGCACAGTGGTTCATGTGTGTAATCCCAGAGCTTTGGGAGGCCAAGGTGGGTGGATCACCTAAGCTCAGGGGTTCAAGACTAGCCTGGCCAACATGATGAAACCCCGTCTAAATTAGCCAGGTGTGGTGGCGGGTACCTGTAATCCCAGCACTTTGGGAGACTGGGGCAGGTGGATTACCTCCGCTCAGGAGTTCGAGACCAGCCTGGCCAACATGGTGAAACCCTGTCTCTACTGAAAATATAAAAATTTAGCCAGGCGTGGTGGCGTGCACCTGTAGTCCCAGCTACTTGGGAGGCTGAGGCAGGAGAATCACTTGAACCCAGTAGGCAGAGGTTGTAGTGAGCCATGATTGTGCCATTGCACTCCAGCATGGGTAACAGATTGAGACCCTGTCTCAAAAAAGAGAGAAGTCTGTATGTAAGTCTGAGCCACAAATGACAAACTGTATAATTTTGATGTGTTGCATGCTAGTTAAATGTTCTTACGTTTGCATTTAAAACTGGCATTGCACAGTATAAAGATAAATAGAAAAATGGATGCTAATAACTTAACATTTTAAAACTTGTTTTTACTTAGAATAACATTAAATTGTTTATTTAAAAAATATCACCTGTCATGGTGGCTCACGCTTGTAATCCCAGCACTTTGGGAGGCCAAGGCGGACGGATCACCTGAGGTTGGGATTTCGAGACCAGCCTGACCAACGTGGAGAAACCCTGCCTCTACTAAAACTACAAAATTAGCCGGGCGTAGTGGCACATGCCTGTAATCCCAGCTACTCGGTAGGCTGAGGCAGGAGAATCGCTTGAACCCGGGAGGCAGAGGTTGCAGTGAGCCAAGATCGCACCATTGCACTCCAGCCCGGGCAGCAAGAGCGAAACTCCATCTCAGAAGCAAAATAACATGACAAGCCCAGAGAGAGAGAGACCATGGAAGAAAGGAAAAAGGTTTATGTTTCAGTACCTTTTATACCTTTTATCCAATGTTTCCCCTGCTTTAAGAACAAGGGGCCCTGCATTTTTTATTTCCCACTGAGCCCTACAAATTACTAGCCAGATCTAGTATCATCTCCTGAAGGTCTCACTCAGCCTTCTCAGTCTTTACTGTTTATTCACAAGCCAGACTGTTACAGGGTGCTGTCTTCTTCCTGCCTTTCTCCCAGACGTCATTCCTCACTGAGAGGACAAGGTCCTCCTATTGAGTGGATGTGTGTGTAAAGTACAAATATGCTCACACGTCACTTTGTAGCTTGATGTTTTCAAATGGTATATTATGAACACATCCCCCTTGCTAATAACCATTCTTAAACACATTTTAATAGCTATGTATTATTCTAACATTCTAACATTAGACCACAATTCAATGATCCCCTGTTTTCAGCTTTTCAGAGTTATTAGCGATGCGCTAATAAACCTTCATGAACACTCAGCACAGAGCAACAAAAACGTTCCTCTTACAAATCAACAAATATCGATTGAATAAATGAAATCATAAATTCACAATAATTTTCTTAAATTCTTACAGGTATACTGTCAGGGTCAAAAAGTATGTAATTTGAACAATTTTAATATTCTCCCAAAATGTAGTACTAGTTTGAAACAGTACTAGTTTGAACAATGGATCTCACTGTTGTGAATTTTTACCAAATTATTAAAAAAAAAAAACTCTTCTAATTTAATAGGCAGAATTTCCTATTATTAGTTTAATGGTCATTTCTTTGATTTCTAGAGAGTCTGAACTTTGCTGGCCATTTGTATTTCGACCTCTGTGAATTATCAAGGTACCGTTTGCCTATTTGATATTGAGTATTTTGTCTTTTCCTTACTGATTAGTAAGAGTTCTTCGTATGTTGATACCAATTCTTTATGTCACATATATTGACAATAGGTTTTCTTACTTTGTGACTTGTTTTATAGTTTCATTTGTTCTATTAATGCTCTTTAAGGATTTTATTTTCATTTAATTTATTTTATTTTATTTATTTTTTGAGGCAGAGTCTCACTCTGTCACCCAGGCTGGAGTGCAGTGGTGCGATCTCAGCTCACTGCAACCTCCCCATCCCAGGTTCAAGTGATTCTCCTGCCTCAGCCTCCCGAGTAGCTGGGATTATAGGCATGGGCCACCACACCTGGCTAATTTTTGTACTTTTAGTAGAGAAGGGGTTTCACCATGTTGGCCAGATTGGTCTTAAACTCCTGACCTCAGGCAATCTACCCACCTCGGCCTCCCAAAGTGCTGGGATTACAGGCGTGAGCTACCGTGACTGGCCTAGGATTTTATTTTTAAGAAGTCAAGTTTCTCCATCTTTTTCTTTGGAGATACTTAATACCCTCTCATATATGCTCAAAAAGCCCTACCTCCACAAAGCTCCCGGCTCTATCCCTAAGAAAAGAAATATATTATCAAATATTCTTATGGTTTTCTACCATTAAAAGGCGAGTTAAAGCCCTGTTTACGTTATTGATATCACGTTCTTTTGTAAATTTAAAATTTTTTAAATTTGATTGGACATGTTTGTTAAATTTTGTCCTGTCATTTGGCTTCCGATGTCTATGTGCCTACACACGCACACACACAGTCTTTCACTATGTGCTCTGCTTGCTCTTTGTATTCCTTTTATGCATAGGAATGTGGCTCATGTAATGCTCTTGGTTCTCTCTTTCTAGAGATTATATTGGTTCCCTACTATGAGCAATACTGACATCAGCTCGTGAACTCTTCCCCCATCTCTCCTTCCCTCCCCACCCAGTTTTAGTCACCACTCTTAGTTTGGAGCTTCTCTCTGTACCCTTGAGTACAGTTAAGTTTCCTTCTGGATTTGGAGGCTTCAAGTGACATCCTTTTACTTCCAGCTAGTGCCTCTGAGGCAATTAGTCCCTACACTTCAGTCCTCCTGTGCCCCATGCGTGTTGGCTGTGCTATTTCTACACTGCCAGCGCACACGGCATTCACACACTGTCTCTGAGCCCTTCCATTTGCCCTTTGGATCCACGCTCCCTGCCCTTCTCTGTTCTGACCTGTGTGGACTTCATGAACAGTTCCTACGTCCACCACCTCCCGTGTCCTCCACCTCCACCTCAGCCGAGGAGGAGCCCAAAGGACATTGAAAGAAGGGAGGAGAGTGAATTCTGTGAATTCAGGTTAGTGGTTCCCAGGCTTCCTGTCTAATCCTCTTAGGTTGGCACGGTTCTCCACCTAATTTTTATTATTTTTATCTTTATTATTTATTTATAGTATTTATTATTATTTTCTGAGACAGGGTGTTACTCTCTTGCCCAAGCTGGGTGCAGTGGCATGATCACAGCTCACTGCAGCCTCAACTTTCCAGGTTCAAATGATCCTCCTGGCTCAGCCTCCCAAGTAGTTGGGACCATTAGGTGCATGACATCATGCTCAGCTAATTCTTATATTTTTTTGGAAAGATGGGGTTTTGCCATGTTGCCCAGGCAGGTCTCAAACTCCTGGATGCAAGTGATCTTCTTGTCTCTACCTCCTAAAGTGCTGAGATTCCAGGCATGAGCCACTGCACCCAGCCCAGTTGACTTTAGATCCAAAAACCACTTCCCTCATCCCTTGGGACCTAGTGGTAAGTCCGGGGTTAGTGCACCATTCCTGATAGTCCCTGAATTCTATCTTTGTGAGTCATCCTTTGTAAATAGACTTTCTTTTTGCCAATGTGCCTTCTACTTCCTACTGGGATCCAGAATCAGATACATATAGTTTTATCACAGTCTTAGTCCATTTCCATGCTGCTAATAAAGACATACCTGAGACTGGGTAATTTATACAGGAAAGAAGTTTAATGGACTCACAGTTCCACGTGGCTGGGAAGGCCTCACAATCATAGCACAAGGCAAGGAGGAGCAAGTCACATCTTACATGGATGGCAGAAGGCAAAGAGAGTGTGTGTTCAAGGAAACTCCCCCTTATAAAACCATCAGATCTCATGAGACTTATTCACTATCACAAGAACAGCACAGGAAAGACCCGCCCCATGATTCAATTACCTCCCCTTCCCACAACACGTGGGATTGTGGTAGCTACAATTCAAGATAAGATTTGAGTAGGAACACAGCCAAACTATATCAATCACCTTTATCCTTATCTTTTTCACTTTAGGTTTTCAGTTAAATATATTCAATACTGACCACAAAACTTATATATCCAATGATTTGTTAATTGTCTAAATATCTTTCTCTACTATTCTCCTTAGGAGAGTCTTATGAAAATAACATTCTCTGGGTTCCTGCATGTTCATAACTGGTTGGTTGGTAGCCTTCATATTTGCAGGACAGTTTGCCCAGATACAAAATCTTTGGCCCATTTTCTTTCCTTAAATATCTTTGAAATATTGCTGTATTGTTAAAACATAGAATGTTACTGTCTAGGATCTTGATTCCATTCTGATTTTCTTTTCCTTAGAAATAACTTGGAATTTTTTACCTGCATGCCTGAAGGATTTTCATTTTGTCTTTAAGGAACCATAATATCACCAAGCAAAGTCTCAATGTTGACCAGTCTAAGCTAAGTTTCTTAGGACAGAATGTACCCTTTCACTGTTGAGATTAAACCTTCTTATATTTCAGGAAATACTTTTTAAAATTCAGTTTTAAAATATGTATTCTGTTCTGTTGTTTAGGCTTTATTCTCTAGAGCCTTGAATTATATGTATGTTGGATCTCCTTTGCCTAACTTCTGTATCTATCACTTTCTCTCAAATCCTTGTTATCTCTTTATTTCTGTTTGATCTTCCTCACTTGTCTATTTTCTCTATTTTCCCTTTCGAAACAAGATCTGGCTCTATTGCCCAGACTGGAGTGCAGTAGCACCATCCTGGTTTACTGCAACCTCCCTCACTTCAGCCTCCCCAGTAGCTGAAATACAGGTGTGTGCTACCACACTTGGCTAACTTTTGTATTTTCATTAGAATACAAAAATGTTTCACCATGTTGCCCAGACTGGTCTCGAACTCATGAGCTCGAGCAATCCACCCACCTCAGCCTCCCAAAGTACTGAGATTACAGGCGTGAACCACCACACCTGGACTATTTTCTCTATTTTTATTACTGTTCTTTTGGAGATGTTTACTCACCCTTTTGTTTCTTCTAATTTAATATTCATTTCTGAAAAAAAATTGTTTTCTCTCTGTTTTCCAATTCTATCTGATTTTTAGAAATCCTCCTGTTGTCGAGCCATCTCATTTCCATTCTCTTCTCTTTCTGGTGTGTGCTGTTCTTTCAAAGCTTCTTTTATTTTTGTAATTGCTTTCAGCTCATTTAGCTTTGTGTCCACATATGTTCTTGTTGTCTATCACAATAGTATTTGGTTTATTTTGATTTCCTTTTCTTTCTCATAAAAACTATTACTTGGAGTTAGATTGTATTTTGTTGTTGTTTCTTAAATTTAAAAAGCTGATTTTTCCTGGATTCTTAGAAGAAAGCTTCTATAGAAGGGGCAGAGATGGGCCAGATGGCTTTCTTTACCTTTTCTTTTATTATTATGAAACACTCAAATGGTGGTCTCTCTATGCAACTGCTTTTTAGCTTCTCAGAATTAAGCCTGGGTCAAAAAGGCATACTGTCTCTAGCCCTGGGTTTCCCAGAGTGCTATGGGAGTTACTCTTCAAGGTAATGCTCTAAGCTTTAAATTTTCATTGTCCAATATGGTAGCCACTAGCCACATGTAGCACTTATTATGTGTCAAATCTGAATTGAGATATATAAAATACCAAAGACAGTATGGAAAAAAGTAAAATAGCTTATTAATACTTCTTTTGTTGATTACTTGATATGGTTTGGCTGTGTCCCCACCCAAATCTCACCTTGAATTCCCACATGTTTTGGGAGGGACCCAGTGGGAGATAATTGAACCATGGGGGCAGGTCTTTCCCATGCTGTTCTCATGATAGTAAATAAGTCCCACGAGAGCTGATGGTTTTATGAAGGGGAGTTCCCCTGCACAAGCTCTCTTTTTGCTGCCCACCATCCATGTAAGATGTGACTTGCTCCTCCTTGCCCTCTTCCACGATTGTGAGGCCTCCCCAGCCACATGGAACTGTGAGTCCATTAAACCTCTTTTTCTTCCCAGTCTCAAGTATGTCTTTATCAGCAGCATGAAAACAGACCAATACATTACATGTTGAAATGATACCATGTTGAGCATACTAGATTAAATAAAATATATTATTAAAATTAATTTTGCATGTTTGCTTTTACTTCTTAATGTGACTACTGGAAAACACAAAATTATGACTTGCATTTGCAGTTCACATCATATTTCATTTGGACAGCACTGTTTTAGACTTTATATTTTTAAATTTGCTATTACAATATGACAAAATCTGCTCTCAAAGACTTCCTTCCTACTATCTGAACCTTTTCTCTCACTGACCCCTAGGTTTCCTTCCCTGTTGGATTTGTTTTCTAGACGTTTTATTTCAATATTAAACTTCTGGAATGAGTCTTGTGGATAAGGATTAAATCCTTCAGGACTTAGACCCCTCATATAATTCATCCTTCAGCATCACCTCTTTTGAACTTACCCCTAACTGGCATTTTAGGGAGCCACATCCCAGTGTTGACAGTGATTCTCAGATCTGCTTGCCCAGAGCCTGCTCTGGATGGAGTATGTAAAATTTTTAGAGATTTTGGGGTTCTGTGGTTCAGAGTGCCCCTCAACAGTCTATCTTCATTTCAACAGTCTATCTTCACTTATGGTGCTCCCGATTCACAGCTGCTACCCTGTCCAGTACTTCCTGGTACTCCCAGGAGTTTGGCCATATCTGCCCCTAACACTGGGGTTTACAGAGAATCTTCATCATCTAGTTTCATTAAAGAGATTGCCTGTGGGCTTTTTTTTTTCCTTTTGCTGTTCTATTGATTTTCAGGAAAAGTTTTGGTGTAATTAAAAACTATGCTGCTGCCACAATCTCAGTATGACTAGAATTCCTTCACTTGCTATATTTAATTTTGTAAACTATGTGGAATTAATTTTGGTGAATAATGTGAACTGGAAATCTAATTTTATTTCTTCATGTTTTTAAAGCAATTCTACTTTTTCTTATTATGAAACTTGCATGTACATATTGAAGAAAGCATACAATATAGACAAGCAAAAGGAAACAAAATACAATTTTATTATAATCTTCCCACACAGAGAGAATCATTTTAACAGTTTGATCTACATGCTTCTAGGAGATTCAGTATCATTATTATGAAACAGGGGAAATGCTACATTTTATTGAATCTAATATGGAATCAATTGTAAGAATTACCTTTTGTTACCATTAAGAGAAAAAGACACAGCTAATTAAACTAGACACACTAGCAATCGATTTTATGTATCTTGATATATGAAAATCTGTTAATCTTCATATCAGATTAAAGTTATAATAATGACCTTACAGGACTGACCTTACAGGACTGTTGTAGAGATCAAATGATATAATGTATATAAAGTACAATAAATGATAATTATCATTCCATCATTTTAATATACTGAAATTTATTTATCCAACCTCCTATTGTTGAACATCTAGGTTATTTCCAACTATTAGCTACTATAAATATTAATAATTTATAAATAAATAAATGTAAATGATCGCCAAATATAAAGTGTTAAATCTTAACACTAATTGGGAAATGCAACTCAAAACAGTGACGAAATACCATCTGCCCTTTTTGAATTAACAGGATTCCTTCAAGTCGAAGAAAAATTGAGAAGACCTCAATGCCTAACAATAGAATGTAACTAAATAAATTGTGACACAATGGTATTCTCGGACATTTAAAAAAAGATGATATACAAAGGTGAACAATTTATAATGTCAAAAGCTATAACTCTTAATGAAAACATAGTTACGCACATCTGTGTACTAATAGGAGATAAAAGAAGAAACAGAAACACATTAGTAGTGGGAGATTTTAATTCACTTCTCTAAGTTCATGACATGCACATACAAAATAATAATAAAAAAGACCTAAAAACATAGCTAATGAGATAAGTCTCATATAATCACATTGACTAATCATAAAAAATACAGACTATAGGCCGGGTGTGGTGGCTCATGCCTGTAATCCCAGCGCTTTGGGAGGCCGAGGCAGGGAGATCACGAGGTAGGAGTTCGAGACCATCCCGGCCAACACAGTGAAACCCCGTCTCTACTAAAAATACAAAAATTAGCTAGGCAGGGTGGCACGTGCCTGTAATCCCAGCTACTCAGGAGGCTGAGGCAGGAGAATTGCTTGAACCCAGGAGACGGAGGTTGCAGTGAGCCGAGATTGCACCCTGCACTCCAGCCTGGGCAACAGAGCCAGACTCCAAAAAAAAAAAAAAAAAAAATACTGACTATACTTTCCTTTCTAGTGCTTCTGTTGATTCACAAAATTGATCATATATTACTTCAAAAAGAAAACAACAAAGATAGGAATAATGAGATAATACTCTCTGATCACAGTAAGACTAAAAATTAATTCTAATACCCAACACACACAAAAAAAATTCTATCTGTAAAATTTAGAACTCTCAAACAATTCTTGGATCAGGAAGAAGTTAAACCCCAAACTGGAAAGTGTTTAGAAAATAATAATAGTGAAAATCCTGAATATTAGATCTATGAGGAAAATTCATAGCTTTTGAGCACTCAGAGGAAAATTCATAGCCTTTGATATCATATTTATGATTAAGAAAGAATCCGCTAAAATGTTCTAAGTATTTAACCTAAGAAATTAGGGGAAAAAAAATAAAGAAAACCAAAAGGAAGGAATCATAAAAGGAAAAGTAGACACCGGTAAAATAGAAAAGAGAAAAAATATAGCACCACTAAATCCAAGTGCTAATACTCTGGGGGTAAAAAGAATATATCAGTGGTTTGGTAACCTAACCCAAAAATAAGAAAGTAAAAATACACAAAATAACAATGACAATTGGAAAATAAACACAAATAAAGAGACAATTATAAGCATTGTAAGAGATACTTTGCTCAACTTTATGTAAATAAATTTGAAAACTAGAAGAAATCAATACTTTTATTAGGTAGAAATAATTTATCAAAACTGACTCCAGAAAAGAAAGAAATAATACACAGACAAATGACCATAGAGGAAATATAAAATGGTGGTGGAGATTTATCCGTCTTCTCAAAAAATAACTGTGTCCAGACAGTTCTACAGAGGAATTTTATCAATTATTTAAGAAACAGGTAATTCCAATGGTACTTAAATTGTTCCAGTGCCTATTTTTAAAAAGATATTTAAACTGTTTTTGTGAGACAAAACTATTTGACCCCCAAAACCCAGCAAAGAGACACACACATACAGCCCACATGCAAAAACACACTTGTGAAGATTAATACAAAAGTCCAAATTAAAATAGTAAAGGAAATACAGCAGTACTTCAAAACAAAATAAAACTAATATACCATGACCAAGTGAAGTTTACTACAGTAATACAAGAATAGTTCAATATTTTAAAATGAATTAAAATCAATATTTTAAAATCTATTATCTATTCTGTGATAAGGTAAGTATAGTAACATGTTAATGGTAGAATGCAGGTGGTAGGTATACATGTTTGTTCACTGTAAGATTCCTTCAACTTTGGTATACGTTTGAAAAATTTCATAATAAAATGTTGGGAAATATCTATTAATATAATTCATCATATTAATAGGTCTAAGGAGAAGGCTCATAGAATCATCTCCTAAACACTGAAAAGGCTTTTGAAAAAATTCAATATACATTCTTAATTTTTAAGACATTTAATAACATAGAAAGAAATAGTTATTTCTTCAGCATATAAAATAGATTCATCTCAACCCATAAGCCTTAGCTGATACTTTTATTAGGAAAAAAATAATTTATGCTTAATGCTTAATGGGAAAAACACTACAAGCATTCCCATTAAAGTCAAGATAGAACAAAAATGTCCAATATTACTCTATTGGACTATTATTTAACGTTGTTCTGGAATAAATAACCAATGTAATTAAAGAAGGACATTAGAGGTATGAAAATAAGAAAGTGGGATATTAAATTATCTTTATTTGAAGATGATATGATTGTATAGCTAGAAAACCCAAGAGACTCAACTAAAAAACTGTTATAAACAATAAGATTGTTCAATAATGTAGCTGGCAACAAAATTAAAAGGAGAATCAAGAGTATATATGTATTATTCATACCCATATGCACATATTCAGTATTTTATCATAATGAGATATTAAGTAATTTTATCATAATCAGATAAAATATTCAGAATTTTATCATAATGAGATACTCATAATGAAAAATGTGTAATAGGTAAGTGAATAAAGCCTTGAGATACTACTGAGGACCACACATGATGACTTTAACAATAGAAAGTTATTTTATGTTCTTGGGTAGGCAGTTTCAGTATGAATATGTCAGTTCTTTTTAAATTAATTTACAATGTATCAGCATCCCATCAAAATGCCAACTGTATAGTATGATGAAACCAGCCAATTATAAAGTTCAGATAAAAATGAACAAACCAAAATAAGAAACTAATTCTTAAATGCCAAGAAATTAGGGGAAAATAGTGCACCAGATAATAAAACACATTGTAGGGCTATAATAAGTAGAACAGTGCAGTAATGGCACAGTACTTACATACACAGATGTCAACGGTAGTTTAATGTATGATAGAGGTGGCATTTAAAATCGGGGTGGGGGAGCGGAATATTGATCATTCAACAATAGATCTTGAGACAACCAAGCAGTCATCTGGGGAGAAAAAGTTGAACCTCGACTTTGTATTTTACATGAAAATAAATTCCAGGCTGGGCCTGGTGGCTCATGTCTGTAATTTCAGCGCTTTAGGAGGCTGAGGCAGGAGGATCCCTTGAGGCCAGGAGTTCGAGACCAGCCTGTGCATCACAAGGAGACTGCCCCCCAATCTCTGCAAAAAATAAGACAATTAGCAGGGCATGGTGGTGTGTACCTACAGTCCCAGCTACTCAGGGGGCTGAAGGAGTTTGAGGTTACGGTGAGCTATGATTGTGCCACTGCACTGCAGCCTGGGCAACAGAGTGAGACCCTGTCTCTCTAAAACAAACACCCCAAAACGATCAAAATAAATTCTGGTGGCTCAGATATTTAAATATGGAAAATGAAACCATAAGCTACAGGAGACTGTACTTATAATCTTGGAATGGCAAAGACCTTTCTAATATGACACACACAAAAAAAACATCCAGAAGCCATAGGAAGATTTGTAAATTCGACTACATTTTTTAACATTTGTAAAGCAAAAAACATAAGAAGTTAAATCCCAAGAAACTGCAAACTGGATGGGATTATTTGCAACTCATAGAACAAATGAAGCATTCCTGAAAATGGAAAAGAACAAGAGCAACCCCAAAAGGGGGGAAATGTACAAAGGCTCCAATGCATACATTTCTCAAAGGGTGTGATATGGCCCCCAAAGAGCAAAAATTGCTTCTTGAGGGACAAAGTATCTCAGACATTGCAATGGTCTGTGGCCCTCCAAAGCTGTTGTCTTAATCCGCTTATTTTTCCAGATGAGTTTTAGAATAAAATTCCATGTGTGTTACTTGGAGTTTCAAAAATTCTTAGATTAATTGGGGGAGAATTAACATCTGCAGAAAATCTGCAGTCCACTGTTCTCATTCCGGAACATATCTTGCCGATTCTCAGATATTTCTCATTCATTCAAGCGTCCTTTCATATAAAGTTTTATGGCTCTTCCCACATAGGTCTGCACATATGTTTTAGTTGTTTAATAATTTGGGTTGGTTTTTTGAGTTATATTTTTATCCCAATATTACTTTATACATTTTTATTCCTACCACATTTATTTTATAAACTGCTACTTTACCAAATCATATTAGTTTTTTACTTTTTACCCCTCCATTTTATTTAATTTCCAAAATGAAAGTATCATTATTGTTTTCTGGATATAAAAGTACTACCCATTCATCATTTTAAAATGCAAAGAACTTAGAAGAGTAGAAAGTGAAAGCCCTTCAGTAAGTCTACTTTTGGGGTAACCACGATTTCTTATTCGCTCTAAGTATTTTTCAGTTAATTATCTGGGGTTCCCAGATAGAAAAATCATCTCATCTTTAATTAACGTATGACAAGGTAATGTTTGGAGCATTAAATCAGTGCATTTTCTTTAAAAAGTAATTTTAATTATGAAATATGTTGAATATACAAAAAAAGTATAGAAAGTGATGACAGACACCCATTTCAGCGTTATCAGTTTAACACTTTGCCATACCTATCCCTCCCGTATTCTTTTCTCACTCTGCCTCCCCCAAGAATACCACTCTCCTAGAGTTGGTGGATGTCATTCCCATGTGCTTACAGCATAAGTATATATCCACGGCAATGTATACAAGTCTCTTGCGTGTTTTTTTAATTTATATGAACAGTGGCATACTCTTCATATCTTTTTAAAATCTGATTTTTATATTTACTCGTGTTGATACATATAGATTTAGTGCATTCCTTGTATCTGCTTGCTAGTATTTTATTGCATGAATATTTTTCCATTTCCTTTTTAAGGTACTGTAGTATTGTTTCTCTTTTTAAACTACTTCAAGCAGTACATGAGAAACATTTTTATTCATGTCTCTTAGGCACATGGGAAAATTTATCTAGGGGAGATACATGTCAGTGGAATTGCTAAGTCACAAGTTAGGTGCACCTTCGTCTTGATTAGTCCAATACTACCAAAATATCTCCAATGTTGCACCAGTTTACTCTCCCACCAGCAAGAGTTCTTGTTCCCCCGAATCTTCTCCATCACTAGGTATCATCAGTTTTTAAGTTTTGCCGATTGATAGATGTGAAATGTATCTCTTGTTGCTCTAATTTCATTATCCTGATTACCAGTGAGTTTGCAGTTTTTCACTTTTATTTACCATTTGGATTTTCTCTTAGAATTCTCTGTTTAGAGCCTTTGCCCATTTTCCCATTTTTCTTCTTATTGATTTGCAAACGTTCGTTATATATTGTGGAGACTAATATTTTGTTGCAAATAGTTTCTCCCAGATGGTGGTTTGTCTTTCACTTTATGATACATTTATTGTACATAAATATTTTATTTTTAGGTACTAAAATGTACCAATTTGCTTTTATGATGTAGTGCTTTTCCTATCTTACTTAGCAAATCCTTCTCATCCCAATGTTCTAAACATGCGTTCCTATATTTATTTTTATAAAAGTTTCAAAATTTTGCAAATTAGTCTTTAATCTACCTGGAATTTATTTTTTATACAAAATAAGGTGGGAATCTAATTTTATATTTTCTATGGGAATAAATCACCCCAGCATTGTTTTCTCCCTTTGTTTAATTTTAGAAAATGTCAAACATACACCAAAGTATAAAGAGAGAATAGGATCATAAACTTCATGCGCTCATCACCCAACTTCAATAATGATCAAATCACAGCCAATCTTATTTCACCTCTACCTCCAAATACTCCTTCTCTTGAATTATTTCGAAGGAAATCCAGACATCAAACAATTTTGCCTGTAAATATTTTAGCATGAACCTTTAAAAGTTTAGATATCTAACCACCATAACACTATTAAATCAAAAAATAACCCCTTTATATCAATAAACAAATTTCTACAAATTATATCATTTTCTTTTTGCAGTTTGTTTTAATCAAAAACCAAATAAAGTCCATCCACTGCATTTGGTTGGATGTTTCCTAAATTTATTTTAATCTGTAAGTATCTCCTTTCTCATTTTTCCTCTTGAAAAATCTTTATTTAAGAAACTGGACTGCTTGTTCTGTACAGAGTCCCACATTCTAGATTTGCCTGATTGTATCCTGTGGTATCCTGTAACGTGTTCATCTGCCCTTGTGTTGCCTGTAAGCTGAAAGTCAGTCAGTCAGTCAGCCTAGCGACTTGATCACATTCAGGTTTGATGTCTGGTAGGAGCACTTCCGACAGGATTTTGTGTACTTCCATCAGTAAAGGATATAATATCTAAAATCACATTTTTGGGATGTTAGCAACCATGGGAGATTATTCTCTAGATCCATCGCTTCATTAGGGCTTTTTCAAAAGGTGATATTCTAATTCCACTACTCCTTGATCATTTATTACAGCATCACTTATTAAATACTCCATCATGTTCTCACCATTTGTGCAAATCCCTTACACACGTAGGTTGGTTTCCAGACTCTTTTAAGTTCTTTTGACCTATTTGTGTGTCTTGGCACTAATACCACATTATTTAAATTACTCCATTTTCTTAGCTGGCAGGAGAACCTATCACTAAACTCATAGGCTGATACACACACTTAAAAAAATAGCTCTTTTTGACTCTCTGTGATTGCAGACATATTTTGAAATCAGCTTATCAAGTTCCAGAGAAAACTCTCTTTTTGTTTTGGAATGGTACTGCATCAAATCTATATATTAATTTAGATAAAATTTTCATATGTATGATATTGAGTCTTCACAGCCATTAACGTGACTTATCCATGGATTTATATCCTTCAAAGAAGTCTTTTATATCCTTCAAAGAAGTTGCATAATGTTCTTTTTAAACTTCTTGCATATCTTTAGATCTTGTGAGTGGAATCTTTTTAAAAATTACATTTTAAAATGATTTGTTGCTGGTATAGAGGAATGCAATCAATTTTTGTACATGGAATTTGTATTTGTTGGGCTTGGCAAACTCTATTATTCTGATAGTTTGTTGGTCGATTTCCTGAAAACTTATTTCAAATGTGAGCAAGGGTATTTTTACCTGGGAATAATGACACTTCTATCCTTTCCAATCCATATATTTATCTTGGCTTATTAATTGTGTTTGTCCAGTACAATATTGAATACAAGTGGTCATAGCAATCAGTTTTACTTGTTTTTTTTTTTTTTTCTCCTTCTTCTTTATTTTTAAATAGAGACAGTCTCATTATATGGCCCAGGCTGGTTTCAAACTCCTGCGCACAAGCAATCCTCCCACCTTGGCTTCCCGAGGTGTTGGGGCTACAGGCGTGAGCCACCACACCCATTTTTGTTTATTTTTGCATTTAATAGGAATGCTTTTTGCTATTCACAACTAGATAGTATGTATAGTGTAACTTTTTTATACATACCTGATATGGTTTGGATCTGTGTCCCCACCCAAATCTTACTTTGAATTGTAATAATCTCCACGTGTCAAGGACAGGACCAGGTGGTGATAATTGAAGATAATTGAATCATGGGGGCAGTTTCCCCCAAACTGTTCTCGTGAGGGTGAGTACGTTCTGGCGAGATCTGATGGTTTTATAATGGGCTTCCTCTGTTGTTCGGCACTCATTTCTCTCTCCTGCCATCCTATGAAGAGGTGCCTTCTGCCGTAATTGTAAGTTTCCTGAGGCACGCCCCCCCACCCCAGTCATGGGGAACTGTGAGTCAATTAAACCTCTTTTCTTTATAAATTACCTAGTCTCAGGCAGTTCTTTATAGCAGTGTGAGAATAGACTAAGACAATACCCCTTATGAAACCAGGCATGTTCCTCTCTCTTCCCCAGATAACGTTTCATAAATGAGCATTCAATTTTGTCACATGCTTTCTCCCACAATTGTTGAGCTGATAATATGGGTTTTTTTCTTTTCATATATTACTGGGCTACCTATGTAAGTACTTTTTGAGATTAAACTTTCACTCCTCAAATAATCTCTACTTGGTTATAATGTTTTCTTCCATTTTTCATGTATTACTCAATTTGTTTCACTAATACTTTATTAAGGATCTTTGCCTCTGTGGTCATAAGTAACTGTGTTACAGCAGGCGATCCTAGTAGTCGCCTTCTCTGTTCTGGTATTAAGGTTGCATCAGCTTCATAAAATGTGATAAGGCGCTTTCCTTCTCTCTCTATTCACTAGAACATATTGTACAGGATAAAGATTTTCTAGTCCTTGAGGTTTTGATATATCTCACTTATAAAATCATCTATACCTAGTAATTTTATTTTGTCTTGTTTTTGTGGTTATACTTTAAAATACTGATACGATTTTATTAATGGTTGTAGATCTATTCAAGCAACCCCTTCTTGGGTCAGTTTTATAAATTCCATTTATCTTAGAACATTGTTCAAACTTTTAATTTATTGTTGTAAAATTCTTCATAGCATCCTCCTTTGACTTATTATATCTGAAGTTTTGTTCCCCTTTTCATTTTTAATGTTATTTATTTGTGCCTTTTTCTTGATAAATCATGCTGGAAGTTTATATATTTTATTAATCTTTGCAAAGAATCAATTTAGGGTCTTGTTTCTCTTCTCTTCTGTTAATTTGTTTCATATTTAATTGATTTCTATGATTTTCTTTGTTCTCATTGTTATCATTGTCCTTGGAGTTTACTTATCTCTATTTTTCTGGAATTGGATACTTAACTCATTGATGTTCCATCTGTTTAAAGTGCTTTCTTCTTTCAGTATTGCTACTCATATTTTTTTAAAACATGGCACTTTTATTTTTGTTTCATTTCCTAAATTAACGGGGCATTTTGGCAATCTACTTATAATTGATTTCTAATTTTATTACACTGTTATCAGACTATATGATCTGCATGACATTGCAATTTTCAAAAACTAGTCTGGTCTAGTACTAGGGTGACTTTTATAACTATTCCATAGATACTTGTAAAGACTAATTATTCTCAAAATTTTCAATATAAGGTTTTAAATAACTTTATTCTTTCAACCTTGTTAACTGTGTTGTTCAAATCTTCTCATCTTTACTAGCTTTACTTTTCATCTCTTTGACGTATTAATAAGAGAGAGCACATTAAATATCTCCATGATTGTGGATTTGTCTTTTTCTTGTAATTCCAGAAATATTTTGCTTTATATATTTTGAATTTGTTGTTAGATGCATACAAGTTTAGGATTCTTACATGTTTTGGGTTGTTTCTTATCATCTTATAACATTACTTCTTGTTTCTATTTTTTATTTTTTGGTCTCAAAATCTATTTTGCCAGATCTTAATATAACTTTTAAATTTGTTTTTGGATTAAATTTCTCTAACATAACACCTTCCAGTTTTTAAAAAAATATCCAGTCATCACTGGGCATGGTGGCTCACACCTGTAATACCAGCACTTTGCAAGGCTAAGGTGGGAGAATCACTTGAGCCCAGGAGTTCAAGTCGCGGTGAGCAATGCTCATGCCACTGCACTCCAACCTGGGCAACAGAGCAAGACCCTGTCTTTAAAATAGGAAAAAAAGAAACCCAATCTTTCTGACACATAATCCTTCACTATAGACCTGTTCACTTCCCCACCCCCAATCTAAGTATCGTTGTCTTTTAACTGGCAAAATTATTCCATTTACACTTATTTTGAGTACTAAAATACATTTCCTTGATCTTACTTTGAGAACTTTCTGTTTGCCATCCTTTTTCCTTACTTCCTCTCCCCCATCTCACCCCCTCATTTCCTGCTTTCTGTTTGATCAATCAGATTTGTTTATTTCCTCTCCTCCTTTCTTCTCCTAATTATTTGGAAAGCTTTATTTAACATCTGTTATATTTCTCTGCTTTCAGATGGTATGCTTAAATTTTTATAATGCATGCTTGAATGACCAAAGTCTGAGTTAATCAGTATTCATGCCTTTGTCTCAAACCATTCAGGGATCTGATAACCACCCCCTTCCACATTGTCCATGTTATCCTTGCCTAGAAATTTAATTCCACACTGTTTTAAAACTTATCCAAACTAATGCCCTATGTCATATCTAGTCTTCTCATTGAACAGCTACTGAAATTTAATTTGTACTCCTACAGCTCTGGCTTTTGAAAACTTCCCTCTTTGTTTCTATCATCTGGGTGTTTGTGTGTGTGTGTGCGTGTGTGTGTGTGTGTGTGTGTGTGTTTATGTGTAAGGGAATAAATAGAACCCATACTTTGAAAGTATTACGGAATATTTGATCCAGGATTTCTAGAAGGATTCTAGGTGAGAGAAAAAGGGGTACCACGTCATCTCAGTTTGTTATTTCCTATATTGAATGTCACGTCAAGATTTTCTAGGCATTCATATACATGAACTTAGAGAAGAAAATTTTGTTAAACATATAGAGTATTATATTGTATACACTTTCCTGTATCTTTCTTTTTTCTATCGGTAATAAGCATCTTTTCTTGTCAATATCTATGTATCAATCTGATTCATTTTAATGATTACAGTGTATTGCATATTATGGATTTAAAATAGTTTATTGAACCACATTCTGTTTGATGGACACTTAGATTATCTCCAAGTTTTGCTCTTATAGAGAATGCTGCAGCAGACAGCATGTACAAGCTGCCTTAGGAATGTGTGACAATGTTTCTTGCTCTAAGGTAGCAAAGACATGGAATTATGTTATAGAGTGTACAGTTTTTCATCTTAGTCCTACCCAAATGCCCTTAAAAGTGGGAACGCCATTTTGAGTACATATAATACAAACTTCATATTGCTCTTATAATGTATGAATGTATTACCCCCATCTTGCCAACACTTATTACATTCAAACTTAAAAAAAAATTGCTAAGGTAATGAGTGAATAGTAGTACCTCTTTATTTTACTTTGCAGCAAGTTCCCTGATTATTAGTAAAATGAAGCATCTTTTAAAATAGGATTAGTGACCATTTTAATTTCCTTTTCTGTGGATTGCCTATCCACATCCTTTGTCCATTTTCTATGGACAAAGATTGCTGGATTTTTTTTTCTTATTGATTTGTAAGAGTCCTTTCATCTTGATCCTAATCCTTTGTCTCTTAAATAGCTTGCCAATATTTTTAGCATGCTTGTCATTTTTCAAAATCTTTTGTAGTGTCATTTATCATGCAGAATTATGACTTATAGTGTAGTCAAATTTATTAAACTTTGCATTTATGGCTTTTGGTTTCTGTGCTTTATCTAAGAAGCTGCCTGTGCCCCAAGTTGATATTAAAGTCTCCTACATTTCTTCTAATACAGTTGTTTTACATTTTGCTCTTAGGATTTTAATTTATTGAACTTTTTCCTTATGGATAGTGTGAGGTAGGATCTAATTTTATTCTTTCCAAATAGTATACAATTTTTCCAATATCATTTATTGAATACTACATAGTTTCCTCAAGCATTTGGCATTGTATCTTGTTTAAATTAATAAATCAATGAACACGGTATAGCTGAACTCTACTCAGTTCTGTGAATTGAGTTGCCTTTTCCAGCACCAATAGCACACCCTTTTAATTCCTATTATTTTATAAAATTATGACTCTTATAGAACAAAAAATAGATTATTTTAAATATTCCTCTGGTCAATTCATGTACATTTGTTTTTCCATATTAATTTTAGAACCAGCTTGTAAAATTCCATGAAAAATCATATTGAGTTGCAATTGATATCTCATTGATTTTAAAGGCTATTTTGAAATAATTTGTTTTCCAAATGCTTTAAGCTTTTTATTAGCTTAAACTTCTGTTATGAATTTTTCATTTTATTGCATGCAAGAAAATACAGCCTTCTCCCAGCAGTAAATGCTAATTGAGAACCTACTCAGTTGTATAGCCACTGTACTAGACTCTGAGGATTGAGTGGTGATGAGACAGACATTTTCTCTGCTCTCTTGTGACTTAAACTTCCTACCTTTTGAAACTTATTAGCATTTCCTTTGTGGGTTAGAAGAATGATTAATTTTTTTTTAATGCTAACGGGAACGTGTTAAGATTATATACTCTATATTTGTAGATTGCCGATTTTGAAATGTATCTAGTAAATAACCTTATTAATGAAATTATTCATATCTCTCATATTTTTATTTCTTTTTGCCTACTTGATTTGACAAAGACTAAGCGATGTAATAATATTAAGGTATCCCATTAAGATTGTGACTTAGCAAAATTCATCTTAGTATTTCTCATAGCTTTTGCTCGTATATTGCTTTTTAAAAAATACCATTTGTTAGATTTTTTAATAAAGAAAATGTTAAAGAATATCCCATAATCCCACCATCAACATAATCTTTGCTAACCCCCATTGTGTGTGCCCATGCATGCACACACACACGGCTAGGAAATACAAATGGTAGAAAAACACTGAAAACAAAAACTCAAGTTTTCTGTGTCACTATCCCTCTTTCCACTGTTAACCATCGGCAGGCTTTATCTTTAGTAACCTTCTTTACCTCCAGTGCTGTCCCATAGAAGCTTCCGTTTCTGGAACTTCAGTGATGAATTGGATGTGGGCTCTATCTAATGACACAGCCTCCATCACATCTTGGAGCGGGTGTTCTCAAAACCCTACCCCAGTCCTGTTGCCAATGCCTCCTGCTCTGAAAGTCCTTAAGGCTAAGAAGCCTGCCTTCTAGAGCAGTGCTTATCAGGCGTCTATGTGCACGCAGATCCCGAGGCATGTTGATAAAAGCAGATTCTAATTCAGTGGGCTGGTGTAAATCCTATGAATCTGCATTTATTTTTCTTTTTCCTTTTTTTTTTTTTTTTTTTTTTTGAGACAGAGTCTTACTCTGTCACCCAGGCTGGAGGGCAATAGTGCGATCTCGGCTTACTGCAACCTCCACCTCCTGGGTTCTAGCGATTCTCATGACTCAGCCTCCTAAGTAGCTGGGATTACAGGTGTTACCACCGTGCCCAACTAATTTTTGTATTGTTAGTAGAGACAGGGTTTCACCATGTTGGCCAAGTTGGTCTTGAACTCCTGACCTCAGGCAATCCACCTGCCTCAGCCTCCCAAAGCGCTGGGATTACAGGCGTGAGCCACCGCGCCCAGCTGTTCTGCATTTCTAACAAGGTAACCAGAGTGATGTTTGTGGGCCACCCTTTGAGGAGCAAGGGCCTGTCCTTAAACTTGGCTGTACTTCGGAATCCCTTGGGGAGTTTTATAAAATACTAATATCTGGGTAACACCTCCCAGAAATTCTGATTTGGTATGGGTTACAGTCTACACAAAGAGCAGTTGAAAAGCTCCCAGATAATTATAATATGCAACAAAATTTGAGAAACCACTGTTCTACAGATGCTGTCTCCTTCATCTCCACACTTGCTTTTGCTGCAAAGTTACACTCAGCAGGTGCTTGAACGGATGCAGTGCGTACGGCTTTGGTAGGCTTTTCCCCTGGCGTCCTAGAGAGGACCAAGATCTCTGCCATGTGCTTCTCAGAGTAGGCTTTCTTTGCCTTGGAAAGTTCCAGGCCCTGAAGATGCTTCTCACTTTGTCTTATTCTGCAATCATGGGGCATGTCCCTGAAGTTTCATGTTCCCTCAGGGTTCCCCTTCTACCAGGAAGGCACTGTTTTGTCTTGTGGTATCTCCCAGAGTGAGAGATAACAAAATTAGAACGTTCTGGCTATGCTGAAAGCATCCATTGAGCAAATATATCTCGCCCCATCTTTACTTCCTAAATCAGATCGTCTTCCCAGGAGATCTTCTCCATCATCCAGCATCGAACCGAGGCCTGCCTCCATCTGCCATTGTCCTACCTGACCCCCCTTTATTCAGCTTTATCTTTGCAGTGCCTTTCCTTAGAAAAAGTGGTCCTCAAAGTGGGTCCCCAGGCAGTCACCTCAGCATCATCTGGGAATTAGTTAGAAATTCAAAATTCTCAAGCTCCACCCCAGACCTACTGAAGCAGAAACTCTGTGGGCGGGACCCAGCAATTAGTGTTTTATCAAGCCCCCCACATGATTCTGATGCCTGCTCAAGTTGGAGCACCCCTGCCTGAGAGCATCAGATGATGATTAATTTGGCCTGGGCTGGTGTTCAAGCATCACTAGGTTGAAAAGATTCCCCAGGTGAATCTTAAGTGCAACCGGGGCAATGAAAACTGCTTTAGAGGGCCCTAATTCCTTAACAGGCCATTTCTCGGGGGACCGAGTAATACCTTGATCTCCAGCTACAGTGGTTCTGGCAACTTGAAACTCACCTAGTTAGTGACGCTTCTAGGATTTTATACTGATCTTCCTCTTTTCTTAAATTTGTCTGGATTTTCTGTAACTCTTGGGATTAGGTGCCCCAGTATCTAAGGGGAGAGTTGTCATCTGCTCCAATGGTACATGCTCTCTCTCTCTCTCTTTCTCTCGCTTCCTCTCTCTTTCTTGTTTTTCTCTCTTTCTTCTCTTGTTCTCTCTCCCTCCACCCCCCCGTCTCTCTGTGTGTGTGTGTGTGTGTGTGTGTGTGTGTGTAAGGGGCTTCCTGGATATGGTTCCCTTGGGAAGAATCATTCTAGTCTCCTCTCTGAGACCTTGCTTCTCTTCCTTACTGAATTTCTGTGCCCTCAATTACCGTTTCTGGTCTAGTAACAACTTAGACATGGCCCCTTCTCAAATGCTGTGCCTACGTTTATTTCCCTTTCCTGTAAGTCTATTCTGCCTTCAAGATCACATTTGCCATTTCATATCCATCCAGTCTGTTCCCGAGAGCTCAATGTTTCTCTCCAGAAAATCTATCTCTTCCTCCAGCTTAGTGGAGCTGTTTTTAATTCTGTTTCCTTTCTTCTACTGCGTCTGTTGTGATCATCTGAGGCATACTTTGCTCCAGACACCCTGATTTCCGGGACAACTGAATTCTCAGAGACAGAGTCCCTTCAAGTATGAGCTTCCTTAGCTCTTTTTGTAATGTTTTGTGTTTGCGACGTTACTGAGTTGTTCCTCTGTGAACCTAAGATGATAACACATCTCTTTATAACAGATTTCCTGTTCCTTCTTTATGTTAATAAAATATGCTATTTTGAGAGTGAAGCCTGGAGTTGAATCTCTAAATCCAAGGCCATGATTATTCCAGAGGCAACTGTAGACCATATGGTGGGGTGTGTGAACCCCAAGAGCCTGTGGGGAAGCCACATTAATTCCCGGTTCTCCTTAGCCCTGTGCCACAAGGCAACATAGAAAGACGTGGGGATTTTGGCAGCCTCTCTCCGCTGTCTACCTCAGACTCACAATAGCAATACAGTGGTGCAGGCTCGCAAGTGGCATTATAAGGCATGGAACTTGGATGCAGTATAAATTGTACTGAAAAATCATAATAGCGATAGGTAATTGTTCCTTCTCTTAATGTATAAAAGGTCTGTGTGGGCCGGGCGCGGTGGCTCACGCCTGTAATCCCAGCATTTTGGGAGGCCGAGATGGGCCGAGGTCAGGAGATCGAGACCATCCCGGCTAACATGGTGAAACCCCGTCTCTATTAAAAATACAAAAAAATTAGCCGGGCGTAGTGGCGGGCGCCTGTAGTCCCAGTTACTCAGGAGGCTGAGGCAGGAGAATGGCGTGAACCCGGGAGGCGGAACCCTTGCAGTGAGCTGAGATAGCGCCACTGCACTCCAGCCTGGGTGACTGAGCAAGATTCCATCTCAAAAAAAAAAAAAAAAAAAAAAAGGTCTGTGTGGCAGGATATCAAAGAGATATCTGCACTGTCATGTTTATTGCACCACTATTCACAATAGTCAAGATTTAGAAGCAATCTAAGTGTCCATCCACAGACAACTGGACAAAGAACATATGGTACATATATGCAACGGAGTACTATTCAGCCATAAAAAGAGAATGAGATCCTGTCATCTGTAACAACATGGATGAAACTGGAGGACATAATAAAGTGTTAAGTGAAACAAGCCAGGTACCTGCTTGGGAGGCTGAGACAGGAGAATGACGTGAACCCGGGCAGTGGAGCTTGCAGTGAGCTGAGATCGTGCCATTGTACTCCAGCCTGGGCGACAAGAGCAAGACTCCATCTCAAAAAAAAAAAAAAAAGAAAAAGAAAAAGAAAGAAACCAGGCACAGAAAGACAAGCTTCACATGTTCTCACTTATTTGCGGGAGCTAAAAATTAAAACAATAGAACTCATGGAGATAGAGAGTAGAAGGAGGGTTACCAGAGGCTGGAAAGGGTAATGTCGGGGAGAGGAGGGATAGTTAATGTGGACAAAAATATAGACAACAGGGTGATGATAGTCAATACAAATTTATTAGACATTTTAAAATAATTAAAGGAGTATCATTGGATTGTTTGTAACACTAAAGTAAGGATAAATTCTTGAGGTGATGGCTACCCCATTTACCCTGATGGGATTATTATGCATTAGATGCCTGCATTAAAGTACCTCATGTACCCCATAAATATATATATACCTACTATGTACTCATAAAAATTAAAACTTTTTTAAAAAGGTCTGTGTGGTAGCCTGAATAATGATGTTTCTGTCCAAAGATGTTTATGGCTTAGTCTCTGGAGCCTATGGCTATGGTAAAGGGATATTGAAGATGTGATGAAATTAAAGATATTGAGATGGAAAGACTATGCTAGATTACCCCAGTGGGTCCTAAATGTAATCATCAGGGTCCTTCTAAGAGGAGGCTGGAGGCTCAGAGTGAGGAAAAGTTGGTGTAACAACAGAACAGAGACAGATGAGAAGATGCTACACTGTTGGCTTTGAAGGAAGAGGAAAGGATCACCAGCAAAGGCAGACAGAGGGCTTCCAGATGCTGGAAAAGGCACGGAAATTGATTCTAGATGCTGGAAAAAGCACAGAAATGGATTCTGTCCTAGAGCCTCTGGCGGGAGCATGAATATGCACCTATATTTTCAAGGTGATTATGCTCCTTGATTCTGACCCAGTGAAACCCTTTTGGACTTCTGACCTCCAGAACAGCAAGATAAGAATGTTGTGTTGTCTTAAGCCACTAAGTGTGGTAATTTGTTACAACAGCAGTCAGACACTAACAGAGTCTATATATGGGTAAACTTTATTTTACCTATAATCAAAGCATACTGTCTGCAATGCCTGTCCACAGGGGCCCTGAGGCCTACTGGCATCTTCAGAGAACCTTGTGGCCCGTGCTGAGGCAGGCACTGTTTTGCCCTTTTGCCCAGGGTGAGCTGCAGCAACTCTTAGCCCTAAGGCCTCAGGAACCAATTCAACCCACTTTTGCCAAGGCTTATGCCTGTATAAAAATAGCAGCTTGCCTGTAAAAAAAAAAAAAAAAAAAAAAAAAATCTGATGGCCTGGTCCCCTCAAAAGCCTCGGTCCTTGAGTATTAATTTGCTCCCCATGTTCCACTGCTTGTTCACTAGGCACTAGGCCCAGTGTGTCAGCTAGGAACGCTATCCTGAATATGCAAACTTCGCCACCCTAACTGGGGCCTTCTTCCCCTGAAGGATCCAGCCTGCCCCTGTACATTTATGGCTTACGGGGGGTGACCAGAATGGGTGCTTCCCATAGACAGCTGGCTCCTGAGAATGGAAGACGAAGCAGCTGAGCTACCCAGACCCAGCTCCTGCCCTCAAGCTTCCCTACCAAGCGTATCACCTCCCACTTCCAAAGGTAGAACTCAGGGAGCAGACAGAGGCCAGGGGTGCTACCCAGAGGGACCTCTCTCCTTCTGGAAGGAAACACCGGAAGTGAGGAGACGAGTTTCTCCCAGCACACTCATTGAACACTGTGCACCAATCAAGCCCAAAGTTCTACAGAATCTATCTCATTGAGTCCCTGCAACGACCCTATGGAGATCAAGTCTATTCGCATTACCATTGAGTTCTACACTGAAACCCAGAGAAGTGAAGCAATTTGCAACAACTACTAAAATAATTTTGTGCTTCCAATCAACTAACTCAGCAAGCATCTCTGTTCTGCCATGTTCTTGAGTTGATCCCAATGGCCCTTCCTCCAGAAACAAGAGCAATGCTGTGGTTGAGTGCCAGTGAGCACTGGTGGGTAGGAAGTTTAGTTCTTCTTCCTCTGTTTCTCATTTGCTATGGAGCCCCCACTGATCTGCACCTGGCCTTCAATATCATCACCCATGTGAAGCTTTGCAAGGCACAGGGGGCCCACACATCTCCCATAGGTCAATCCTGCGTAATTCTGGAAAGCCAGCCCCGAACATTGCAACTGGAAACAAAATTTTGTTTTAGAAAAACAAATCTGACGTTGTCACTCCCCTGCTGCAAACCCCTATATGGTACCACATTGCTCTTAGGGAAAGTTGCAACTGTTTAAAATGGCCCATGAGGTTCTGCCATGTCTGGTACCTATTCACCTTGCTAGTCTCATTTCAAATCACCTCCTAATTTCTTTTTCTAATTGAATTTTAAAATGTTTATCAAAGTACATGTATATGGTTTAGAGTCAAATAGCAGCATGAACTTACAACAAAAACAATAGTCCCCACTATATCTTCAGTTTACTCTCCCACAAGACAGTCACTTTTCATGCTTTCACTGGTCTGCTATTTACCTTTGTACTTCAAAATAATGGTTTATACTGCTAGTTTCACATTTTTAAAGAAAATCTGTTGACTTTTTAGTAAAAAAGAAGAGTATTTAGTTATCTTACACCACACCACACATATCCCCCTCTTCCCATCCTTCCAACATAGTTACATCACAATTTTTGTTGAGTACTCAATATTTATATAAGAACTGTATAAATATTGACCATAGCTGAGTCATGTAGTGTACTATTAATATATGCTTTTCTTGTATGATTTTTGTTTTTTCCAGAGTTAATAATTGCTTTGTTTTTATCATTTGCTAGTTTTCACCCATTTTTCCCTTTGCCTTTCTGTGGGATCTCATTTCCTGGATCCCATGCTTTTCTCTTTCTTGATTTTTCTCCCTTGTTTAGCTGTAGTCATATGTCTTCCAGTAGCATCTGGAGAAGGAACACATAAGAGCTAACTTTACTTTTTATCTTGCATATCTGAAAATGTGTTTATTCTACTCTTAGAGACAGTTAAATTATAGCTACCTGAGCTTCAGAATTCTTGGTTGGAAATAGTTTTTTCTTATAATTTTTAAGTCTTTGTGTCACGTAGCTTGCAGGGTTGCTGTTGGGAAGGTATACTGTTCTGGTTCCCAATTCTGTCTATGTAACTTTTTTCTTTCAGGAAGTTTCCAGGATCTTCTCTTTATACTTGATGTTCTGAAATTTCACAACAATATGCCTAAGTGTGGGTCTTTTTTCATTGGGCTACAGTGTTTCCTTCCTTCCATCCTTCCTTCCTGCCTGGCTGCCTGCCTTCCTGCTTTTCTTTTTTCCTTTGAGACAGAATCTCACTCTGTCACCCAGGCTAGATTGCAGTGGTGTGATCACGGCTCACCGTAGCCTCAACCTCCTGGGCTCAGGCAAATTCTTCTGCTTCAGCCTCCTGAGTAGCTGGGACCACTGGCACAAGCCACCATGCCCAGCTACTTTTTAAATTATTTGTAGAGATGAGATCTCCCTATGTTGCCCAGGCTGGTCCTAAACTCCTGGGCTTAAGCGATCCTCTCGCCCCAGCATCCCAAAGTGCTAGGATTATAGGCAGGAGCCACTGTGCCTGGCCTGGAGTGTTACCTTTCAATACTGAAATTCAAGTCCTTCAATTCTGGGAAATTTTCTTGTATTTTTTTGATTATGTTCTCCTTTTTGCTTTCCCTTCTCTTTTTCTAGAGCACTTATTAGCATCATTCTAGACCTCCTGAATTGATTTATTTCTTCTCTCTTTCTTGGTCTCTGATAGTTGGATGTTGGACCTCCTGGATTGATTCTTTGATTTTCTCATACTTTATACCCTATTTAACAACAAATGTTCTTAGCTGGGCAACATGGTGAGACCCTGTCTCTATAAAAAATACAGAAAAATTAGCCAGGTGTGGTGGCACATGCCTGTGGCCCCAGGTACGTGAGAGGCTGAGGTGGGAGGCTCACTTGAGCCCAGGAGGTCCAGGCTACAGTGAGCCATGATTGCACCACTACTCTCCAGCCTGGGTAACAGAGCAAGACCCTGTGTCAAAAAAAAAAAAAAATCTGTTTTTATTCTAACTTCTGGGTTATCTGAACTGTATCTTCCAACCCTTTTGTGTTATCTCAACATTCCCTAAAAAAATACATGTGTAACATTTAAATCTTATTTTATGACTGCAATGTATTGTCTCTTTTTCCTCCTAGTTGCCTTTTTCTATTTTCCTGAATCTTTGGTCTCTGGCTTTCATTATACAGTTTTCCACAAATACCTGGTGACTCTTGACTATCATTCATGTTTAAAAGTGTGATATAAGAAGCTGACCGGGGCCGGGCGCAGTGGCTCACGCCTGTAATCTCAGCACTTTGGGAGGCCAAGGCGGATGGATCACCTGAGGTCAGGAGTTCAAGACCAGCCTGGCCAACATGGCGAAACTCCATCTCTAGTAAAAATAAAAATAAAAAAGTTAGCTGGGCATGGTGGCCTTTGCCTGTAGTTCCAGCTACGGGGGAGGCTAAGGCAGAAGAATCACTTGAACTCAGGCCAAGATCACACCACTGCACTTCAGCCTGGGCAGTAGAGGGAGACTTCATCTCAAACAAACAAACAAACAAACCAAAAAAACAAGCTCTATGCACCTGGATGGGGCCTAAGGGTGACCAGGCCGAGACTGGAGATTTCATTAGAGGGCTTCAAATATCAAATCGTGGTCTCTGTAGATCTTTTCCCCATGCCAGGTGGTTTCCCCAGAAAAGAATTCTCTAGTCTCCTGACCTGGAGAAGCAGGGAGACATGGGAACAGCTTGAAGCCCAACTTCCCACATCCCGTACACAGCATGGGAGGACAAGGTGGGAATTCCACCCTTTAATTCTTTCATGTGTTTTCCTCCCAGTTTTAGTCTGGAACTCACTCTTTCCTTTGCAAACGCCCTAAATCCTGAGTCGCCTCCAGTCAGCTTCTCAAAGATTCGACTTCTTGTCTTCTGCTGTGCTGGGAGGTATAGTTGCTTGCCTGGCTAAATGAGGTTTCAACCTGTCCTCTCCTGTCGCTCCCTCTCTCTGCCCTGTGGTCCACGCCTGTGGTCCTAGCTACTCAAGAGACTGAGGCAGAAGGATTTGCCTCAGCCTGGAAGGTTGAGGCTGCAGTGAGCCATGATCATGCCACTGCACTCCAGCCTGGGTGACAGCGTGAGAGTCTGTTTCAAATAGAGAAAGAAGTGCCAGCCTCCCGTGTCTGAGCCTTTCCCAGGTCCCCAGGTCCCAGGGGCTGGTTATTTTGCTCCTGGCAGGCTCCCCTTCCTGCAGGCTGAGATGTCAGCTTTCTCCACTTTGCAAGTCCCTTACCATCATCCACCTGCCCTCCAGCTTCCAAAATCTTGTGAAAATCTCCTGTCTGCTTTGGTCTCCTCTCCTCTTCTCTTTATCCTGTGGGTTTATACATTTTTAAATTCCACTAAAGTTCACTTTGGTGAGGTTTCAGGAGCGGGTAGGAAAAACACATCTTCAAACAGCCATCTTATCTAACGTTCCTGACATTTCTCCATGGTTCTCTTTGTGTGAGCAGCATCTGCTTCCTCTGCAGTTCTCAAACATGCCAGAGTCGTCCTGCCTTTGTGCCTTTGTGTGTGCTGCCTCCCCTCCTGGAACACGCTCCCCTCCTTTCACCTGCTTGTCACCTGGCTCACAGTGACTTACCAGACATGTGTCAGCTTAAAAGTCGCCCTTCAGAGAGGCTCCCCCAGTCCCGTGCCTCCTGCCTACCTAAAGCGGTTCTAGTGACTAATTTGTCACATACCAGCGCTGCTGCTCCTGAATCTTCTGTGACCCATTCTTTCCCTCTCAGACTCAGGAGGTTTTCAGAAAGAGATAGAGAAGCCAGGAGGGGTTCCTTCCCGGAGCCTGGAGCACCCTGCGGGAAGCCCCTCGGGCCTGGGCTTCACTCACCCTCTGCACCGATGCCTGGCTGCTGCCCTGAGTAGCTGAGCCCGTCCCTGGGATCCCTTCCAGCTGCTGGCCAAGAGCAAGAGGTCAGCTGAAACAAGGCCTTCTTCTCTTTGTTCTCCCAGCCTCCCCACGCATCCTGGATCTTTTCGTTGCACTCTGTTTTTCTCTGTTCCTGTCACTCTCTGTGTGTCTCTCCCTGTCTCCATCTCAGTGTCTCTCTCCCTGGCTCTGTTTTCTCCTCTCCTCCTCCTCCCCACCCACTTTCTCTTCTCCCATTCTCTCTCTTCTTTCCTGTCCACCCACCTCATTTCCCCTTTGTCTGTCTCCACGTTCCTCCCGCGCCCTCCCTGGCTCTGGCTCTGAGGATCCCCCTCTCTCTCTCTCCCTGGTACCCACGCACTCAGAAGGCACCTCCGCCTCCTTTCACTGCCTCTCTTCAGGTGCGTGGCTGCCAGGGCCTTCCTGCAGCGAGACCCAGGTGTAGTGTGGCCCGGTGGCCGACCGGACCGCCTGCTGTCTCACACCCTTGTAAGGTTACTATTTATCTAGTGCAACCGAAGTTGGCGCACACATCTGGCGCCTGGTACTTACTGCAATTATTTATGATTTCCACCAAGATTTAAAAGCTCATCGCCGGCCTTGTAATGCAGTAACTGATTGCGCTGCTAATGTAATTAAGAAAAGATTATGATGTCCACGTGGCGTACCAGATGGTGGCATTCATAGTAATCGGCGTGCACAACTGGCAGACAACTGCACAAGGGCAGCAGAGCGGAGGCAGCTGGAGACCAGCATCTTCCTCCAGTCACTCAGGAAGGAGAGGAGGCTGCTGGGAGTGCTGGACAGGGAAGGGTGGGGAGGGGAAGGGGAGGAGAAGAACCCAAGAGGAGAGGACGGCTCCAGCTCCCCTGATCTGTGGCTCCTAAGTGGGCTCTGTTTTTGCACACACGTGCACATGCACTGATAAAGTTTTGCTCATACACATGCACTCAAGGGCACATGCAGACACACACACACACACACACACACACACAGAGACCTCTACGAATAAGGGACTCTTGCCTTCGTGTATTCAAAAACTTTGATGAAGTGTCTAGTTGTGCTAAGCCCTGAAAATATATCAATAAATAAAACAGTGATTCCCTTCCTTGTGGAGCTCAACAGATTACAGAAGGAAAACCCACTGATCAAATTACCACAAGAATACATGAAAAGTTGAATTGCATTTAATATTACAGAGGGAGGTGGATTGTGTTATGAGGGCTTTGTGGGGCGTTTTACCGGGTTGGGGAGTTCAGGGAAAGCTTCTCTGAGGAAATAACAACTGAGGTGTGATCTGAAGAGTGAGTAAGAGCTAACAGGTGATAACAGAAAGCAAAGGTGTTTGAGCAGAGGGAGCATGTGCAAAGGCCCTGGGGTTGGGGGTGGAGTGGGGAGAGCACAGCTAATACACGAGTCTAAGAAAAATTCAAGGCAAACTTAAAGAAGAAAAACAAAACTGTGTGCCAAGACTTTTAATAAAGCTATGGTAATGAAAGCAGTGTGGTATTGGTGCAAGGGTGGACAAACTGACCAATGGAACAGAGGAGAAAGTCTGGAAACAGACCTACACATACACGATCCCTATAATGACAAAGACAACACCATTGCCCAATGGGAAAGGAGTGATCTTTTCAGTAAATGGTGCTGGGTCCATTGGATAGCCATAAGAAAATAAGTGTGTCTTGACCCCTATCTCACACCACACACAAAAATCTATTCTAGATTACTGTGGAACTTTGCAGAGCTCAATGTGAAAGGTGAAACAATAAAGCTTTTTTTTTTTTTTTTTTTTTTTTTGAGATGAAGTCTCGCTCTTTCACCCAGGCTGGAGTGCAGCAGCACAGTCTCAGCTCACTACAAGCTCCACCTCCCAGGTTCAAACAATTCTCCTGCCTCAGACTCCTAGTAGCTGGGATTACAGGCGCGTACCACCATACCTGGCTATTTTTTTAATATTTTTAATAGAGATGGGGTTTCACCATGTTAGTGAGGCTGGTCTCGAACGCCTAACCTCAAGTGATCCACCTGGCTTCAGCCACCCAAAGTGCTGGGATTACAGGCAGGAGCCACCGTGCCCGACCCAGCCAACAATAAAAGTTTTAGAGGGAAAACATAGAACAGCTCTATGACCTTGGAGTAAGCAAACGTGTCCTAAACAAGTCACAAAAAGGCTATGTAAGAAAAGAATTTATAAATTGAACATATTAAAATTTCTATTCCGAAAAGATACCAGCAAGAGAGTGAGAAACTAATGGAAAGAGTGGGAAAAGATGTTTACAGCTCATTTAATGAAGAACTTAGATTCATAAGATATATAAAATTTGCTACGACTCAATAAGAAAAAGACAAACCACTTTTTTCAATAGGAGAAAAAAACTTTAACAGCCATCTCACAAAAGAAGATATTCAAAAGGCCAATACACATATGATAAGGTGCTTGACTTCATTAGTCATAAGAGAAATGCAAACCAACTAAAATTACAAGATACCGCTACTACCCACCATGATAGTTAAAAAGACAAAACATCAAATATTAAAGAGGACATGGAGAACAAGGACTCCCATTCACTGTAGGTGGGTACTTTGGCAAATTCATTATCTACTAAAGCTGAATATATGCATACCCGTGGCCCAGCAATTCCACTCCTTGGTATACACCACACTAAATGTTTATCATGGACATGTACTAAAGTGTCCAGAGTTATACTGTCTATAATAGTCAAAAACTCAAAACTATCTAAATGCCCATAAATAATAGAATGAAAAAATTTATCAAAATAGATAAATTGTGGTATATTCATGCATTTAAATATTATACAAAAATGCAAATAAGCAAATTACAAAAGGGTCTGATATCATAGAACCTTGGAGAGACTTGGCCTCAAAGACGCCATGTGTAAGGGAAAGTGGGAATGGCACATGGGGCTTAAAACAAGGGGGTTGACTGAAGGCTGGTGGATAATGCTATCTATTCCTAGACCACCCAACCCTACTCCTACACGCAGAACACCCAGAACTCCAGTGTCTAGCCACCAGGCAAGAGGTCAGAGGGTTCCTCATTGGAGAAGGTCCCAGCAAAAAAGACTACCTCATTCTAGCCCTACCTCATTTGGGGTCTTCGGCCCAACTACTCATGTACACAGGGCTCCCAGTCAGCTTTTCATTGCCTGCCTCTTAAATATAAACAGATAACCAAGATAAAATAGAGAAATCAAGTGTATAAACAGAAAATGTGACTCCAGAGGAAATCAAGATAACATGCAAAGTAGAAGGGTATTTCAAAAGAATCAAATTAGTGTGCTCAGAAAAATTAAAGATGAAAAACTTGTGACTAGACTGTACTGTACTGTCCATAAAAAAGGAACTATCAATAAGAAAGGACTCTGAGAAATCAAAAATTGAAGTGCTGAAGTGAACAATTCAATAGAATTAAAAGATAAATTTAAGGGATTTTCCCAGGAGGTAAGATCAAGATAAAGGAGGCAGAAAACACAAGAAAATAAGAAACATAAAGAATTTATTTAAGGATTTCAATAGTTGACTAATGGTAGATCCAGAAAAAATTTATTTTAAAAGGAGGCGTGGAGGAAGAATTAACAAAGATGTAATACAAGAAGTTTTCTCACAGCTGAAGAATACAAGTCTACAGAATAGACAGAACCACTGAATGCTCAACAAAGATGAACGCAAAATAAGCAACATATAGACATACTGCCGTGAAATGTCAGAACACCAAAAATAGGCAATATAAAAAGCTTAAAGAAAGAAAAATATGTCATACATAAAGGATTAAGTACCAAAATGCCATCAAATTTTTCAATAGTAACTAACATTGGATTCAGTATTTTCAATATCATCAAAATTCTGAGAGAAATCACTTTCAACTGAATTTATATGCCCAGCCAAACTATTGATCAATGTGAGATTGAAAGAAAGAGTCTCAGAAAGTTTACCTCCAGTGCACTCTTTTTAAAGGAAATTATTTGAGAATGTGCTCCAGCAAAATGAGGGACTAAACCAAGGAAAAGGATACAAGGTATCCAAGAAACAATGTGCCAACCCAGAAAAACAGCAAAGAGAAATCTCAGAAGAGAAGCAATGCACAGAGCCAAGGAGGAGCCAATCCACATTGTAGATGGAGTTCCTGGAAAGGGAGGGTATAATAAAATATGGAATTGGATGGGAAGGCTGGAAACAAATGAAAATATGATAATGGCAAATAGCACAAGCAGAAAAGGGCAGGTAGAAATTCCAGGTTGGGGGTTAGGGGTGCAGAATGGTATTAAAAAATAAAATACAATCATAATACACGACTTGGCTCTCCAAAGGAACAGTATTTAAGTAGTGTTTTTTTGCGTGGAGGGATATAAGCTAAACGCTCACCTATCACAGCAGGAATACAATGACTAATGAAAGATACATAATAAATCAAGAAACAGAAATGGAAGCATATTATTGCAAGTGATCAGAGATACTGTAACTAGGAGCTGTAAAGGAGCTGAAAAGTGGCTTCTGGGATGAGAACTAGGGATTCAGGGTGGATGTGGGCAGAGGTGTATTTTTTTAACCAATGTATGTAACACACTGATGTATTTTTTAAATGGCCTTTAACTCTGGTTGCTGAGTAGAACTCTGATTACAGGTGGTCAAGAACAGATTCAGGGAAACTGGTTAGGAGAATATCGCATCAGTATCAGCAGGAAACAAAGGTTTATTGGACTAGATTTGTGGTTGGTGGAGATGGGGACAAGATGATGGAAAAAACGCCATTAGGAGATCAAATCGACAGTCCTTGCTGGTGGGTTGGGTGAAGGGATAGTAAGAAAGATGGAGATCCAGGGAGGACACCTAGTTTCCTGCTTGTGTATGTGGGTGGACAGTGACCCTCCACTGAGAATCCTGGTCAAGAATCAAGTTGTTATGAGGAAGTAGTGGACTCAGATGGAGACAGGTAGAGTTTAAGGTGCTTGGGAGGCAGGGAGGAGAAGATGCTAGACAGGAGGTTATAAACACAGCTCTGAGCTCCCATCACATACCCCGGGCTAGGCAACAAGCCTGTTAACGCAGGTGAGCTCTCCTAGGGAGGGACCGAGGATGCCAGAAAGAAGTAGTTGATGGTATAAGGGTGACACTGGTCTCACATCAGATATATCCAGCAGAGAGACCTGAACTGGTACAGATCTCAACATAGTCACACATCCTTACAGGCACACTTATAACTCAGACCCCCCAAGGATTAGCCCTTACTTCAATTTTTTTTTTTTTTTCGAGACAGGGTCTCACTCTGTCACTCAGGTTGGAGTGCAGCGATGTGATCACAATTCACTGCAGGCTCTACCTCCCCAGCCCAATCAATCCATCCACCTCAGCCTCCTCAGTAGCTGGGACTACAGGTGCATGCTACCACACCCGGCTAGTTATTTTTTTTGTTTTAACTTTTTGTAGACACGTGGTCTCACTATGTTGCCCAGCCTGGTCTCAAATTCCTGGGCTCAAGTGATTCACCCACCGTGGCTCCCCAAAGCACTACGATTACAGGCATGAGCCACTGTGCCTGGCCTAATATTAAAATAAGATAGTTCAAGCACTCATCCCCGTGCCGTGGAAGACCTCCTCCAATATTTCTATCCTTGGGTTTCCAGAAAGACCCTCCTGAGAGGGATCGCACTGTAGCTACCCTCAGCACGAGCCCCAGCCCCTAACTGTGGTCCTGACTTCCAACCTTGGCTGATTGTATCCACACCCTGCCCCATTTATTTTCCCCAAATGGCACCAACAAAGGTTGTCGTGTGTAGCAGACTTCTATTAAAATGTAGGGACAGTTACAGTACACAACAGGAAGCAAATTAAAACTCAGTATCAGGCATCATTGTTCCTAGAAATGTATCAGCTGTACTGCCTGTACAGGGAATTCTGTACTGGCCATGACTTCCCTTGGAATCCCTCCCTCCCTCCCTGTTAGGGTCCTGTTCATTCCCTCTGGCCTTTCCTCCCCTCTCCCTTTGTCTTGCCTCTGCATCCTCCATCCCCTGCCTTCCAGGCTGACCCCAGAAATTATGCAAGAAATTCAGCTCTCTGTTCTCCTTCACCTTGCAGACCTTGCCAGGCCACTTACAACACCCAAGGGGGCTGACAATTTATTTCACAAAACAAAGAGCCATCTCTCATGAGATGAATGATGTCCGTCCCCTAGAACGGTAAACTGGCTGCCTTCTGGCCATTCTTTATTTTTATTTTATTTTTTATTTTTTCAGAGGCAAGGTCTCACTCTGTTGCCCATGCTGGAGTGCAGAGGCATGACCATAGCTCACTGCAGCCTCTAACTCCTGGGCTCAAGCAGTCCTCCCACCTCAGCCTCCCAAGTAGCTGGTACGACAGGTGTGTACCACCACACCTGGGTAATTTTTTATTTTTTGTAGACACAGGGGTCTTGCTATGTTGCCCAAACTACTGGTCTCAAACTATGGGGCTCAAGCAATCCCCCCGGGCCTTGGCCTCCCAAAGTGCTGGGATTACAGATGTGAGCCACCACACCCAGCCTGGCCATTCTCTAAAAAGCACCCCTCACATACACTCATATGAAGGCATCTACATTTACTTTTATATTTGCTCATGTGCACACATGCTCATAATTGCATGTACACACTCATGTGCACACGTTCACACTTGTACACACTTGGACATGCAGATGGGCTAAAGGCTTTTCACAGTGAGCATCTAGGGGTAGATGGAAATCACCCCCTCAGGTTAACCCCACCCCCAGTGCAAGTGTGTGCATGCACGTGTCTGTGCATACACTGACTCTCTGCTGCTTTACACACTGAGCCATTTTAAGAGAGTCTGTTCCTGAACCCGTGCCTGTTACCTGGGGAAAGGCCTCTCCTCTGCCCAGAAGCTAGAACTGAGCTGGTGAGCCTGAGTTGGCTAGGACTGTGCTGGGGTCTAAAACATGGCCCTGTCACAATGTCACAGAGGCGGCCTCACCCTGGGCAAACAAGCCAGGAATGGGGGGCTGTGGCAGGAATAACGGCCCCCTCAAAGACGTCCATGCCATGTCCTAATCCCCAGAACTTGGGAATATGCCAGTACCCATGTGCACAAGGGGGCTCTGCAGACATGATTCAGCCGAGGATCTTAAAATGAGCTGGGCAGGCCCAATGTAACCACAGGAGTCATAAGGGAAAGGGAGGCAGGAGTGTCAGAGAAGATGACAGGACAGTGGGGGAAGAGGTCAGAGGGCTGGGACATGGGCTTTGAAGATGGAGGAAGAGGTTCCAAGCCAAGGAATACAGCAGTCCCTAAAAGCTGGAAAAGGCCTGGGAAGGCTTCTGCCCTAGAGCCTCTGGAAGGAATGCAGCCCTGCCTTCCTCTTAATCTTAGCCCTGTAAAGCTCCATTTAGACTTCTTCAGAACTGCAAGGGACTACGTTTGTATTGTTTAAGCCACTAAATCTGCTGCCATTTGTTTTGGGTTTGTTTTGTTTTGTTTGAAACAGAGTCTCATTATGTTACCCAGGCTGGAGTACAGTGGTGCAATCTTGGCTCACTGCAAACTCCACCTCCCAGGTTCAAGTGATCCTCCTGCCTCAGCCTCCCGAGTAGCTGGGATTACA
>NW_012103532.1:2353034-2356414 GCF_000951045.1 Mandrillus leucophaeus
ATTTGTCTATGAATGCTAAAGGACAAGAGAGCAAGAGTGGTGTTTATTATGGTGAAAATGGAAAATTCCATGGCCAATAGCAAAGGTATTATTAAACATACAAAATGGGTTTGCTGACCAAAATGTTAGGCATTGATATAAAGGTATCTATACATTTTCTGAAAATTATGATGATGTATCTGTATGGAAATAGAAATATGTTCATGATATATTAAAAAGCTCATTATTTAAAACTATTGTTAAAATAATTATATATGTAACATATAATACACACATTTTGATGTATATATGTGTGTTTATGTCAGATACACACAAATATCTTAGATTTATGCACACATCTTATATACATATACACATATACATATAACTTATATTTTAAAACATGTATATGTGTATATCTGCATGTGTGTATGAATGTATATACACAGAAAATGGAAAAACAATCTGGAATTAAATAGACCAAAAAGTTAGTGATTGAAATGGTTATTACTGATTAGTGGAATTTCAGATGCTTTTTATTTTCTTCTTTATAGCTTTATGCATTGTCTGAAAAAAAGGCAATATGTATATACTAGTCTTTTCGCAATGTTAAAATAAGACATTTTACACACACAAACAGCATTGATGATGTAATAAAATATCATGAAACCACCAATCAACTTAAGACATATGTTACTTTTATTGACAGGAAAATTACTTTATTTTTTAAAATATGTGTTCCATGTCTTTGCTATTGCAAACAGTGCTGCAGTGAACATATACATGCATGTGTTTTTTTAATAGAATGATTTATACTTCTTTGGGCATATACCCAATAATGGGATTGCTGAGTCAAATGGTATTTCTGTCTTTAGGTCTTTGAGGAATTGCCACACTGTCTTCCACAATGGCTGAACTAATTTACACTCCCACCAAGTGTATAAGCACTATTCACAATAGCAAAGACTTGGAATCAACATAAATGCCCACCAATAATAGACTGGATAAAGAAAATGTAGTACATATACATCATGGAATACTAGGCAGCCATAAAAAAGAATGAGATAATGTCCTTTGCAGGGACATGGATGGAGCCAGAGGCCATTATCCTTAGCAAACTAACACAGGAACAGAAAACCAAATACCACATCTTCTCACTTATAAGTGGGAGCTAAATGATGAGAACACATGGACACATCGAGGAAATGAGATTTTCAGATGATGGAGGATGGGAAGAGGGAGACGATCTGGAAAAATAACTAATGGGTACTAGGCTTAATAACTGGGTGATGAAATAATCTGTATACCAAACCCCTATGACACAAGTTTACCTGTGTAATAAACCTGCACTTGTACCCCTGAACTTAAAATAAAAGTTTTAAAGAAAAGTTTTCTATTATTATTCAAATAAGAAATATATAAAAATAAAGTCTCTAGTTCACCTCATTTTTATTGAATTATGAAATTTTATTGAAACACTTTAAAATGTAATATGAAAAATTGGAAAATATATGCCATATTTTTGGATGGAAAAGCTTAATATAAAACGTCAATTCTCCCAACAGTAATATATAAATGTAATGAATTACATAATAGTAGCATTATAACTCATTATAATGAGTTACATTATAATACCATCTGATTATAGAACCATTTTTAATTGGATGAAATGACAATAAAGTTCCTGTAAAAAGAATAAATGTCTAAGAATGATCCAAAAAAATATAAAGGGAAATATCTTGCCTTGCCTTATAGATATTAAAATATACTATAAAGCCACTAGAATCCAACAATATGGTATTGACATAGAATTAGTGGATTCACAGAAAACTCTGGAACAGAATAAAGAACCCAGAAATATGTCCTAGTACAAAAATTTAATACATAATAAATACCTCCTTAAGAAAAAAATATTAATAAACAATGCTAGCAAAAAGCAGCTATTTGTAAGAAAATGAAGTTGGCTCCTTCAAACCATATAAAAATTTAAACTCCAGTGGGTTAATAAGACTTCAATGTAAAAACAAAACATGAAACCTTAGAAAAAATTTTAGGTGAATACATGTATAATGCAGTGTGTAGGGGGTCACTTTTACCTATGACAAGAAACCTAGAATCTATAAAGAAATAATCATTTTTGACTACATAGAATTTAATCTCATCCAGGAAATTTTTATTTCAGATATTCTATTTTTTGGTTCTAGAATTCCCATTTGCTTATTTTTATAGTCTATTTCCAACTGAAGTTTTCTATTTAATCATTCATTGCTAGTATATTTTTCTTCATGTCCTTGAGCATAGTTATAACAGCTACTTTTAAATTCTCGTCTCTTAATTCTAACCTCTAGGTCACATTAAGGTTATTCTCCACTGATGGCCTTTTCTATTAATATGGCTCACATTTTCCCATTTCTTCATGTGTCTAGTAATTTTGGACTGTATCCTAGACACTGTCAATGGTAAGTTGTAGAGACTCTGGATTTTATTATGTTCTTCTGAGTATCGACTTTTTATGTTAGCAGGCAGTTAACTTGGCTGAACTCAAAGTTCAAACTCTCCCCTCTGGTAAGCAGCAGCTGAAATCTCTGTTCAGTTATTTTAGCCACAGTTAGGATTCGAGGAGCCTCCCAAATGAATTCACAGTTCAGAAAACAGCCCGAAGTTTGGGTGCAGTTTTTAAGGAGAATTCGGAACATATCCCCCATGGAGTTCTCCTTCCTGGAATTTCCCCCTTTACTTTTCAATTTCTGTGAAGTCCTAGATTCTTCCCTGTGATTCCTTAACAAGTAAGAATGCAGATTTCTATCCAACTTTTAACTGACTTACGTGATGCTATGTGGGGCCTGCAGGGCAGTGACCCAGGGAGACCTGAACTCGATGGTAGCCAAGCCTCCAGCCTCAGAGGGGAGCCAGTCATGTAAAATGTAAAAATAAGAAACACTGTCATTCCCTTCTTACAAATGTCAGATGTTATAATTTCTGCCTGGTTTGGGTCACTTTTAGTGCCCCCACATAGCCTTTTGTCCAGAATTTATAATTGCTATCTGTGGGAGAGATTGTCTTTTACAAGGTACTCTGTCATTATTGGAAGTACAACTCTCTGACTACATACAATTTAAACTTTTTTAGGCCGGGCGCAGTGGCTCATGCCTGTAATTCCAGCACTTTGGGAGACTGAGGCAGGTGGATCACTTGAGGTTAGGAGTTCAAGACCAGCCTGGCCAACATGTTGGAACCCCGTCTCTACTAAAAATACAAAAATTAGGCCAGGTGTAGTGGGTGCCTGTAATCCCAACTACTTGGGAGACGGAGGCAGGAGAATTGCTTGAACCCAGAGGCAGAGGTTGCAGTGAGCCAACATTGCCCCACTGCACTGCAGCCTGGGCACCAGAGTGAGACTC
>NW_012103532.1:2356464-2369488 GCF_000951045.1 Mandrillus leucophaeus
ATAAGAAATATATAAAAATAAAGTCTCTAGTTCACCTCATTTTTATTGAATTATGAAATTTTATTGAAACACTTTAAAATGTAATATGAAAAATTGGAAAATATATGCCATATTTTTGGATGGAAAAGCTTAATATAAAACGTCAATTCTCCCAACAGTAATATATAAATGTAATGAATTACATAATAGTAGCATTATAACTCATTATAATGAGTTACATTATAATACCATCTGATTATAGAACCATTTTTAATTGGATGAAATGACAATAAAGTTCCTGTAAAAAGAATAAATGTCTAAGAATGATCCAAAAAAATATAAAGGGAAATATCTTGCCTTGCCTTATAGATATTAAAATATACTATAAAGCCACTAGAATCCAACAATATGGTATTGACATAGAATTAGTGGATTCACAGAAAACTCTGGAACAGAATAAAGAACCCAGAAATATGTCCTAGTACAAAAATTTAATACATAATAAATACCTCCTTAAGAAAAAAATATTAATAAACAATGCTAGCAAAAAGCAGCTATTTGTAAGAAAATGAAGTTGGCTCCTTCAAACCATATAAAAATTTAAACTCCAGTGGGTTAATAAGACTTCAATGTAAAAACAAAACATGAAACCTTAGAAAAAATTTTAGGTGAATACATGTATAATGCAGTGTGTAGGGGGTCACTTTTACCTATGACAAGAAACCTAGAATCTATAAAGAAATAATCATTTTTGACTACATAGAATTTAATCTCATCCAGGAAATTTTTATTTCAGATATTCTATTTTTTGGTTCTAGAATTCCCATTTGCTTATTTTTATAGTCTATTTCCAACTGAAGTTTTCTATTTAATCATTCATTGCTAGTATATTTTTCTTCATGTCCTTGAGCATAGTTATAACAGCTACTTTTAAATTCTCGTCTCTTAATTCTAACCTCTAGGTCACATTAAGGTTATTCTCCACTGATGGCCTTTTCTATTAATATGGCTCACATTTTCCCATTTCTTCATGTGTCTAGTAATTTTGGACTGTATCCTAGACACTGTCAATGGTAAGTTGTAGAGACTCTGGATTTTATTATGTTCTTCTGAGTATCGACTTTTTATGTTAGCAGGCAGTTAACTTGGCTGAACTCAAAGTTCAAACTCTCCCCTCTGGTAAGCAGCAGCTGAAATCTCTGTTCAGTTATTTTAGCCACAGTTAGGATTCGAGGAGCCTCCCAAATGAATTCACAGTTCAGAAAACAGCCCGAAGTTTGGGTGCAGTTTTTAAGGAGAATTCGGAACATATCCCCCATGGAGTTCTCCTTCCTGGAATTTCCCCCTTTACTTTTCAATTTCTGTGAAGTCCTAGATTCTTCCCTGTGATTCCTTAACAAGTAAGAATGCAGATTTCTATCCAACTTTTAACTGACTTACGTGATGCTATGTGGGGCCTGCAGGGCAGTGACCCAGGGAGACCTGAACTCGATGGTAGCCAAGCCTCCAGCCTCAGAGGGGAGCCAGTCATGTAAAATGTAAAAATAAGAAACACTGTCATTCCCTTCTTACAAATGTCAGATGTTATAATTTCTGCCTGGTTTGGGTCACTTTTAGTGCCCCCACATAGCCTTTTGTCCAGAATTTATAATTGCTATCTGTGGGAGAGATTGTCTTTTACAAGGTACTCTGTCATTATTGGAAGTACAACTCTCTGACTACATACAATTTAAACTTTTTTAGGCCGGGCGCAGTGGCTCATGCCTGTAATTCCAGCACTTTGGGAGACTGAGGCAGGTGGATCACTTGAGGTTAGGAGTTCAAGACCAGCCTGGCCAACATGTTGGAACCCCGTCTCTACTAAAAATACAAAAATTAGGCCAGGTGTAGTGGGTGCCTGTAATCCCAACTACTTGGGAGACGGAGGCAGGAGAATTGCTTGAACCCAGAGGCAGAGGTTGCAGTGAGCCAACATTGCCCCACTGCACTGCAGCCTGGGCACCAGAGTGAGACTCTGTCTCAAAAAAAATAAAAAATAAATAAATTTTAAACATTTTTAGATGGCTAAATGTTCCCATAAAAAAAGCTAAAAGACAAGTACTGAATTTGGGGAAAATATATTCGTAACACCTATGACAGAGAAAGAGTTAATTTTTAGCTCTTACAAATTGTTAAGCAAAAGACAAAGCATCCAATAGAAAAATATTCCCAGGATATGAATAGGCTCAGAGAAGAGTAAACCCAAATGGCCAATAAACATATGGCTCAACCTCCTAGTACTCAGGGAAATGCAAATTAAAGTAACAATGAGATAGCACTTCTCACCCATCATACTGGCAAAAATTCAAAAGAATGTTAACACCTACTACTGATGAGAGTGATAAGAAAAGTATATTTTCATACATTGCTGGTTCAAATGAGAACTGATACTGCCTTTTTGGAAAGCAATATGGAACAAATCTATTTTAAAGATCTAAGTATATGTAGGCTTCAACCCAACAATCCCACTCATAAGAAATTTATCCCAGAAATAAACAAAAGCACTCGGATGTAGGAATATATAAAGGTGTTAATGTCACAATATTTGTAGTGGCCGAAGAGCTAGAAACAATCTGTCGATAGAAAAGGGTTTAAATCATTACACGGTCATGCCATGGAACAAGATGCAACCATTAAAAAAAATAGATTCAGCCAGGTGTGGTGGCTCATGCCTGTAATCCCAGCACTTTGGGATGCCAAGGTGGGCAGATCGCCTGAGGTCAGGAGTTCGAGACCAGCCTGGCTAACATGGTGGAACCCCATTTCTACTAAAAATACAAGAAATTAGCCAGACGTGGTGGCGTGCGCCTGTAATCCCAGCTACTCAGGAGGCTGAGGCAGGAGAATCACTTGAACCCGGGAGGTGGAGGCTGCAGTGAGAGCCAAGATCGTGCCATTGCACTACATACATACACACACACTCTATATATATCCATATATATTTAAATCCTATTTTCTTTTTTGATAAAAAGCTCAGAAAGAATAATGAAGGGGATGGGAGGAAACTTTAGGAGGTGGTGAAAATGTTTATGGCCTTGATGATGATGGTTTCACACATATACACTTATCCCTAAACGCATCAAGTTGTATAGATTAAATATGTACAGCTTTTTATATGTCAATCATGGCTCAATAAAGCAATTTTTAAAAACAGAAAAGAAAGAGTCAGAAGAAGAAGAAAAGATGAAAGTGTAGTCTTCTGGGAGTTTCAGAACCCAGATTACAGAGTCTAACCTGCCCCTCCTCCACTGCATCTCCTCCTACCTCTGTATTCCTGACACAGGTGCCTGGGGCACTGTCACAGGAGGTCCTGGGCCTGGGACCTCCATCCTCATGCATTCTTCTTAAGAAACTGTCTCCTGCCAGCACCAAGTGTCCCTTAAAAAGGCACCATCTCAGCAGCTGGAATGGTGCAGCACTGGCACAGGCACCCCCAGCTCTGCCAGACAAGGGGGTCCCATCCTCTCTGTGACTCGAATACGTCCCCATACACCATGGATGGTGCTGGGACTTAATTATGTCCTCCACAAATTCATATGTCAAAATTCTAATTCCCAATATGATATTTGGAGATGGGGCCTTTGGAAGACAATTAAAGTGATAGTAGATATTATTGGATCAGTGTTGAACTTCTTGGCTTGACCATGGTACTGTGGTTATGTAGGAGAGTGTCCTTGCTCTTAGAAGATGCTCTGAAGTATTTTGAAGTGAAATGTTCTGACGTCTGCAAATAACTCCCAAATGAGGCTGGGTAGGGGAAGAAAACAAATGTTGCAAGACGTTAATAGGTTAGTGAAGCTAGGGGATGGTAACTATTCTTTTCTTTCCATTTTTTGGTGGAGTTGAAGTTTTTCAAAATAGAAGTTGTAGGAAAGCTGGGTCCGTGTCTGGTCACTGGCCAGCTCCCCACGGCTGCTGTGTTGATCCTCCCCATTCTCCCTCCTGATCCTTCTTCCCCACCCTCCAGTCTGTTCTCACAGAGCTGCCCAAGAGATTGTCTTAAGACATGCCATTCCCATGACTAATGCTTTCTTTTTTTTTTTTTTTTTTTTTTTTTTTTGATAGAGTCTCACTCTGTTGCCCAGGCTGGAGTGCAGTGGTGCAATCTTGGCTCACTGCAACCTCCACCTCCTGGGTTCAAGTGATTCTCCTGCCCCAGCCTCCCAAGTAGCTGGGATTACAGGTGCATACCACCATACCTGGCTAATTTTTGTGGTTTTAGTAGAGGTGGGGTTTGACCATGTTGGCAAGGCTGGTCTCAAACTCCCGACCTCTGGTGATCCGCCTGCCTCAGCATCACAAAGTGCTGGGATTACAGGCATGAGCCACCATGCCCGGCCGTCCTAAGGCTTTCTTGACTCCTAAAACAAAATCCAAATTCCCTACTGAGGTCTCTAAGTCTTTCCACAATCTGGTCCCACTGGCCTGCCATCCTCAGCACACTCATTGCACCCCAGCCTCAGGGCCTTTGCATAGGCTGTTCCATATGTCTGAACCCTCTGCTCCCAGATTTTCATGTGGCTCTCTTTTTCTCGTTATTCACACATCTGCTCAATGTCACCTCCATCGAGAAGCCCTCCCTGACTACTTTTACTTAAATAGCTTCCCCATTCCGACCCAGTCGAACTCTCAACCCGACTTAATTTTCTTCTCAGCTCTTGTTTTGTTTGTCTCCCCTGCTGGAATGTAACATGCTCCCAAAGCAGAGGCTCTGTCTAGTCAATGATGCTCTCTTAGCACCAAGAAAAAAGCCCCGCACATAGTAAGTACATAATTAATACGTCTTGAATGAAGATGTAGATAGTCACTGATACAGACACATATAAATGAATGTGCTTACACAAACACACACTGTCACACAGGAAGACGCACAACTGCTCAGTAAAGTACACGCAGAGAAATAATCACAGACATATCTGTGAACAGCACACAATTACGTAGCTCATATAAACACATAAACACACATTCATACAAGACATTCGGATGGACTCATGCACTAACACACATTAATCTTTACCTATACATCTACTAATCCACACACATACAAACATTGACATGCACAGTCACGTACACCCAGACACAAAAACATGCTCACACAGCCACACATGTATGAAGAGTCAGGAGTACAGTCATGAACGGACACCTACACACACACGCTCACCCTTGCCTGGCCTGGGACTGATGCCCTTGCTAAGCCTGGCTTGGATGGGCACCACTGGGCCACTCTGCAACCCTTGGCCCAGAGGACCTCAAACCTCCTGGCAGCACTCTGAGAGGGGGTGGGGGCTGCTAGGCGCCCCTAGAATTACGACTGCTCTGAGGCTGCCGTTAGGAGCAGCAATGTCACCGAGGCCATTAGCTGCCTGGGCAGGGCCGTAAAACACGCCTGGCTCGGCGCCCTCTCCTCCAGCCACGTCTGTGTCTGCGGTCACCCTGCCCACAGGGCAGTGCCGAATGACAGAGACAGTGGCCTCTCATGGTCAGGTGCTAATGAGACGAGGTCAGCAGGAAAAAGCTCCCCAGTGCCCCCCAGGTGGCTAATCACCTGGCCGGTCGACTGACGACCCTATGGGGTCGGGGCAGGCAGCAGTCAGTGGTTCTCAGCAAGGCAAGGCAAACTGGTCTATGCTCTGCCAGGAGCCAGCTGGATCCAGCAGAGGCTGGGGCTAGAGAGGCTATGGCCACCAGGGGAGGGACTGAGATGAGACCTGGCCCCCCCAGTTGGGCTCTGCCAGTGCCTGGAACTACCAAGGCACACTCAAGGCCAGACACCAGGCAGCAAGCCAAACCCAGAGCCCAGCAGCTGGCATAGCCCAAGCTACTCTGGGCCCTCTGCCCGGTGTGCCCAGGATGACAGTCTGAGCTCCCAAAGTCTTCTGGGAGCTGGATGTGCCCGTTGCCCCAGCACCCTTGTGGGAGACCCTAAGGAACCCTCCATGGCCATCCTCCCCAGCCCCTGGTCACAGGGAACCTTTGGGTGACGTCCCCTGCTGGGAGCAAGAAGTGGAGGGACAGCTTCCAGAGGGGTCCCTACTATACATCCAAAAGCCTAGAAGCTGAAGAGAATGCAGTTTGTTCAGGAACTCAGTGATATAGCTGTGAAGAGAGACCAGCATGATGGAGGGTGGTGGTGGGAGGGGACACGGTGCGTTCAAGGCTTGAGAGAAACCCAGGCTAGCTGGAAGGGGGTGGGGGAGCTGAAGAACGGGTGATGCCCAAACTATGCAGGCCCAAGACAATGATCTGGGGCTTGAACCTGAGAACACTGGGAGCCACAAACGGGTAAAGAGTGATGCGATCTGATTTGACATGATGTCTCTGGCAGTCTCCTGCAGCGTATGGCCATTATTCCAATACAGAAGTACAGAGGTGGACTGGGACAGGAAAAGGGGAGGAGACATCTTACATTGTGTCAGGGACTGTGCACCAGCACCCCATGTTTTGCCAAAAGAATGCTGTTTGCACCTGGTGTTAAACCAAGAAGCTGGGTTCCATTTATTCATTCATTCATTCATTCATGCATGCATTCTTGTATCTACCATCATATAACCCTCATGGAGATAAGAAATAAACCAGGCCGGGCGCGGTGGCTCATGCCTGTAATCCCAGCACTTTGGGAGGCCGAGACGGGCGGATCACGAGGTCAGGAGATCGAGACCATCCTGGCTAACACGGTGAAACCCCATCTCTACTAAAATACAAAAAAAATTAGCTGGGCGTGGTGGCGGGCGCCTGTAGTCCCAGCTACTCGGGAGGCTGAGGCAGGAGAATGGCGTGAACCCGGGAGGTGGAGCTTGCAGTGAGCCGAGATCGCACCACTGCACTCCAGCCTGGGTGACAGGGCGAGACTCCGTCTCAAAAAAAAAAAAAAAGAAAAAGAAAAGAAATAAACCAGCTCCTGCTGTCCAGGGATGTACTGTTCAGTAGAGGAGGAGGAAAGGGAAGGGGCAGGAGCTGGAACCAGCATTTATGGAGCGCCTGCTGTATGCCTCACAATCACCCACTGAGGGAGGTACTTCCCAGGCCGTTTCATAGACAAGGAAACTGAGACTCAGGATGAAGCCACCAGTCCACATTCTCACAAAGGGCTCCAGCCGCGGGGGCAGAAAGGTTTCAGAGTGACAGAGAGCAGCCTGAGCTCCTCCAAGGGTAATTTCAATCCTTGACTTCAGGCGGAGCAAGGTTCTGAAGTTCCCAGAAAGGATGAGACCCTTGGGGATTGGTCTGAGGGCCCAGCGCTGCCTCCCCCTCAGCTGTGATTAATGCCTGACAGTCCCGCCACTTGCAGGGAACTCATCAGACTAATATTTCCTCGTGTGAACTCCCTGTCGCCCTCAAATGAGAAATCCCAGCCCCTTCGCGTTCCGTGCCCCAGATGAATGGGCTCCCGTCCCGGGGCCCGTGAATGATGCAGCCCACGTCTGCAGAGGGAGGTCGATAAAGGCCCTTTATCAGCAGAACCATGGCTCCCCATGGCCAGCCATTGGACCCCAGCTGCCCTGTCACGCTGCTCCCCTGGAGCTGACCCTGGACGCCTGCCAGAGACGGGGAGGCAAGGTCAGTGCCCAGCAGATTGGAAGAAAGGGCTCCGTAAGGGAGGGATAGGCCTTCTCCAGCCCTGCCTCCCATAGCTGAGGCTCTTGGGGATCAGAGGGAAGGGGCAGGGTCTGCCAACATTTTGCGGTGAGCCCAAGGAAGGCGTAAGCATGTAGCCAGCTAGGAGCAGATGCCTGCTGAAGGTAACCTAGAACCTCCAAAGTTCCGTGCAGTGGAAATGGAGGGTGTGGAACCAAGTGGTTCTAGGAACAGAAACACCAGTGATTGGTCTAGTGGTAAGAGAAAATAGAAACAGTACCCAGTATCATTTCTTGAGTGCTCACCATGTGCTAGGCATGGTGCCAAACATCAATACGCGTTGTTGCACCTACTCCTCACAGAGCCCCGTGTAAAAGGAGGTATGATCCCCTTTTACAGGCGAGAAAAGTGAGGGCTAGAGCAGTTAAATGATACTCTGAGTGGAGGTGTCAAGATTCAACCTTAGATTTCCCTAGCTTCCAAGTTGTGCTTTTCGCTATTCATCATGCAGACATTCAACTGCTACTTGTAAAATGGCATCTTTGTGCCTGGCATTGAGCCAAGTGCTGGGAATACACAAGGCAGACATGGTCCCTGCCCTCATGGAGCTTCCAGTCCTGTGGGGAGCTGACCTCCCACAAGGGGACTGTGGTGCTTCAGTGGGAATGTGGGTGAGGCCTGGGTGCTCAAGGAGAGTCTCGCCAAGGAGAGGGAAGCACCTTATCTTGTGCTTAGCACAGTGCTTCCTAGGAAGAAGCCAGTTCAACCCCGAGTGTGGGTCCTGAGAACAAGTCCTCCTTGAGGTGGCCAAAGGTGGGAAGAATCCAGGGCTGAACATCAAAGCACTGAAGGCCAAAGCCAGGAAAAAGAGAGCAGGCATCCTGCCCAGCAGGCGCCCATGGACTGATAGCAGAAGTGGAGTTGGAGTGTGGATGGGACAGAATCAACCAGAAGGAAACCTGGGGTCCCCTGCTTGAAGGAGGCAGCCAGAGCTGTGTGGATCCTGGCTGTGGGGCAGCTTGGGCTGGACTCCAGATGGAGACGGACAGGATGGATGTCCACACCCAAAAGGGATCTCCCCGCTGAGGGTGCCCCCTACCCCGACATCAGGAGATACTTGGAGTCAGGTACACAGCAGGTGATCCCCCTGTGGGAGGCCCCAAGCCAGAGACTCAGGGAGCAGGTGTGACTCAGGGGTGAGCTGGCATGCGTGATGAAGGGAGTTCAAGCCCCAGACAAGCAGGGTGGGTTCCAAGCTCAAGCTCCAGGCCCTGCAGGAAGAGGGACAAGGGTAAAAGCCGGATCTAATCGGACCCACAGCCAGAGCCCAGGGTGCTAAGAGTAACATTGAAGGTCACCTGCTGACAGTGCTGTGGCCAAGCGGCCACTCTCCAGTCAGTCAGGGTGGGCCTGGGGCTCCCACTGGGAAAGACAGGGTAGGCAGAGCCACCCACGCCTGGGGCTGCCAGGAGCTGGAAGGAGGGGGTGGGAAGAGCCTCAGTCCTGGCTGCAGAAGAGCTCGTCTCTCTCCTGCATTTTACCTGTAGTTTGGCTCTAGGACTTCACCATGTGCAGTTTCCTGTATTGTAAAGGATGGACACAACACGCCCTCTGACCTTCTCCCTCCCTGAGCCTCACCTGTGCAAGGCTCCACCCTGTTTCTGAAGCTGCCTTGAACCTGACCCTCAATTCATCCTTGACCCTTACCCTGTCCCTGACCCCATTCCTGAGCCTCACTCCATCCTGAAATTTCTTCCCTCTCTGGGCTTCAGCCCCTCCCTGTCTTTTCACCCCTTCCTCAGTCCACCCCAGTTCTAAGCCTCTCTCTTCCCCATCTGGTTACCCTATTTCTGACTCCTGCCCCACCCCTGCCATCCCACACCCCACCCCAGATCCCTCCCCATCCTTCCCACCCACACTGCCTCTGGAATGGGGTCAGGATTCAGCAAGGCTCTGGGAAGAGAGATGAAGGTATCTGTTGTTCATATTCCCTATAAATTATTTCAAAGCTGATTGGGCACGGTGGTTCGTGCCTATAATCCCAGCACTGTGGGAGGCCGAGGCAGGCACGTGAGGTCAGAAGTTCGAGACCAGCCTGGTTAACATGGTGAAACTCTGTCTCTAATGAAAATACAAAAATTAGCCAGACGAGGTGGTGGGCGCCTGTAATCCTAGCTACTCGGGAAGTTGAGGCAGGAGAATCGCTTGAACCCAGGAGGTGGAAGATGCCGTGAGCCAAGATCGTGCCACTGCACTACAGCCTGGGCGACAGAGTAAGACCCTGTCTCAAAAAATAATAATAATGATTATTTTAAAGCTGAGAGGTTCCTGTTTTCTTTGTGGGGGGGGCAAAAATGGGAATTTCAAAATCTACTTTATAAACAGGTGGGAATTTCAAAATGACCTCATTAAAATGCCAGATACAGTATCAATCCACACCTTGAGACATCAGAATAGGGGTCCCCCTTGTGCGAGGAGGGAGGATTGAGACTGGAGCAGGACACAGCGGGAGGGGGACTTCTGGGGGCGAGTGATGTGGTTTCTGGAGTTGGATGTTGCAAACACAGGTGTATTCAGTTGGTAAGATTCATCAAGCAATATATTTATTATGTGTGCACTTTTCGGTATCTATGCTATAGTTCAATAGAAAGTTTTTTTGTAATGCTCTGTAGCCTGGGCAGATTGGACCCTTAGGGCAACAAAGCTGACTGTTGGGTCCCTGTAGCAGTGGGGACATGCCACCCTGGGGGCCTTTGGAAAAGCATAGTCTGGTTCTCTGTTCCCAGGACAGCTTCATCCCAACAGGATGCTGACGAGGAGCCCCCCGCCCCCCGCTCTGCTCAGCCACACACCCCATTGTCCGCTGGGACCCTGCCTTGGTGCCAGCTGCCTTTCCTACCCTAACAGCTGTATTTTTCAGGTACAATATGACAGGCTCAATCTATTCCTGTTATATATTTCCCAGTAAATGGACAAGGTGAAAACAGTGTCAGTTCAAATCACTATCATGACACTTAATTCTGATTTACTGTACCTTTTGCTGCAATCTTGAAAGTGCCTGCATCCGTGGTGAGCTGGATCGCCCAGCCGGGCCCCATGGGGTCGACGTTAAGATCAGCTTCAATAAAAGAATTTAGGGTAAGGCAGCCCCAGGTGGGCGGGGGGCGAGCTGGGGCCCAGAGGACCAGCCAGCGGAGACGCTGAAGCTGCTGCTCTTCCACACCTCCCGCCCTCTACTCTTTGTCCCCAGCCCGGTGTTTGCAGCAGCTGGGAAATTTATGAAGGCTCCATAAACGGGTTTTACAGACAGCTGTTAGAGCGTGCGGAGCAAGGCTTGGCTGTCGGGGGACCCAGTCGCAGGCTTACAGCCAAGACACTTAAATATTATGGCCCCACATATATAAAAAGTGTGCTGCGCACGTCCTCGGCTGCCTCCCTCCTCCTGACCCAGGAGCACGGGGTCTGGCCAGAGAATAGCAATGCTCGCAGTTGCTGGCTCGGCAGAGACAGAGTACCCGCCCGCAACCCCTTGCTGCAGCCCCTGCAACCACCACCGGGAAACTCTGGCAGGGCTGGGAGCAGAGAGACTCATCCAAACAGCACTGCCAGCACGTGCTGGCCCCCGCCTGCCCCTGCCCTGCTGGCCCACTGCGCCAGGCTCAGCTCACCAAGTTCTCTTAGCCTCAGGGCCTTGCTCCAGCTGTTTCCACCGCCTTGAAAGCTCTCCCATCCTTTCTCCCAGTCCCGCAGCCTTTTCTTGACCAATTCCTACCTACCCTTCCAGAACCCAGCCTAAATGGTGCTTTCTCAAAGGCACGGTCATCACCCTTCAGAGTCAGGTCTCCTGCTAGAAATGCTCATAGCCCCCACGGACTTCTTCATAACATTTATAACAATTGTAATTAAATAATTATTGGTGTCATTATCTGTTTAATGTCTGTCTTCCCCACTGGACAATAAACTCTGTGAAAACAGGGACTCTATCTGAATGTATCCCTACTGCTTTGTGCAGGGCCTGGCACTCAGTGAATATGCAATGAATGATGGCATGCCTGCATGAATGAATATGCAGAGATGAATTCCACACAACCCTCAGACAGAATACAGTGAAATGTGCTCAGTTCCTAAGAGCAGGAGAAGGATTCCGCAAAGAGAAGGCACTCTACAAGGGGGAATCCAGACAGGCTTCCAGGAAGAGGCGCCATCAGACCTCATAGTATAAGTAAAGAGCTTTCATTCAGAAGCCCCAACCGTGAAGCTTAAAATGTGAGACAGTGGGCCGGGTGCGGTGGCTCACGCCTGTAATCCCAACACTTTGGGAGGCCGAGACGGGAGGATCACGAGGTCAGGAGATGGAGACCATCCTGGCTAACACGGTGAAACCCCATCTCTACTAAAAATACAAAAAAAAATTAGCCGGGTGCAGTGGCGGGCACCTGTAGTCCCAGCTACATGGGAGGCTGAGGCAGGAGAATGGCATGAACCCGGGAGGCGGAGCTTGCAGTGAGCCAAGATTGCGCCGCTGCACTCCAGCCTGGGCAACAGAGCAAGACTCCGTCTCAAAAAAAAAAAAAAAAAAAGTGAGACAGTGAATGAGTCCCTTAGTCTCGGTGAGCCTCAGCTTCCCATCTCTAAAATGGTACTGATTATGGTGCCTACATCACATGGTTATTGTGAAGGTCAAATGTACTTAGTATAGCACATGTAATAAGAGTTCCTTAAACTATATCACTAGTAAATAACAGCTGGAGCTTGGTAATGCCAGGCAATGGGAACAACATGTATGAAGGTATTGATGAGAAATAAAAATCATTTTCTGCTGCCTCGGAAGCCATGTCTTGTATCTCAGAAATTCACCCTGAGCTATTTGACCATGAGAGAGTGTCTGACCTGATAAGAGTCAATCATAGGCGGCTGGTCAGTGACCTATGACCTAAGGCCAGTGAGATTTCCTCTCATGGGTGATTGATTGAAGAGATATGAGAAGAATTGGCAGGAAGAGCAGAAACTGTAAGTTCCATGATGAAAATATCATGGCACAACAAAATAGAAATTAAGTAAGTGCAGGGGTCAGAGAGAGCCAGTCCAGCCCATCTCAAGCCTTATGATGGAAGTCTTATTTTTTTCTGTTGGAGGAGGCAGCATAGTAGTGCAATTAAATTCGACTTCTCGCTCACAAGGGTACCAGCTGTGTGACCTTGGACAGAATACTTAACCTTTCTGAGATTCAATTTCCTTGTGTGTAACATAGGGATGATAAAAGCATTATCTCAGAAAGTTGTGTGGATTCAATGAAATAATGTGGTGGACTATATTACTGGTATCCTTGCCAAGACCAACCAGCCTGGTTTCAAAGATATTGTGACTGCTTACGACTTGGCACTACCCCGGGACCTCTAATCTTTTGTGGATAGAAAACAGGCTGAGAGGC
>NW_012103532.1:2369898-2397916 GCF_000951045.1 Mandrillus leucophaeus
AGGAAGGAAGGAAGGAAGGAAGGAAGGAAGGAAGGAAGGAAGGAAGGAAGGAAGGAAGGAAGGAAATAAAACAGGTTGAGAAATATGCCTAACCCTCAAACTGAATATATTCTCCAACATGGAGAAAGGATAGATGGAGACTATGAAAATTGCCAATATTCGGCTGGGCATGGTGGCTCACACCTGTAATCCCAGCACTTTGGGAGGCCGAGGTGGGCAGATCACAAGGTCAGGAGATCAACACCATCCTGGCTAACATGGCAAAACCCCGTCTCCACTAAACAAAAATACAAAAAATTAGCCAGGTGTGGTGGCGGGCACCTGTAGTCCCAGTTACTTGGGAGGCTGATGCAGGAGAATGGCGTGAACCCCAGAGGCAGAGCTTGCAGTGAGCTGAGATCGGGCCACTGCACTCCAGCCTGGGCGACAGAGAGAGACTCTGTCTCAAAAAAAAAGAAAGAAAGAAAGAAAGAAAGAAAGAAAGAAAGAAAGAAAGAAAGAAAGAAAGAAAGAAAGAAAATTGCCAATATTCAACCACTTTGGTTCACAAAAGTGGTCCCATAGAGTTCAACATTAGAAGAGGAAGGATCCCTCAGGATCCAAGAGCCCTGGAGAACACAAGACTAGGGCATTCCTCCCTGGAGACAGAATCAGAACCTGATCAAGGAACATTCCCTGTGCCCAGTGAAGGAACCCTTTGAAATGTGTGTACAGCCTGATTTCAGAATTTTCCAGTGCTCTGACTGCCATGTGACTCCCATTCTGGTACCTTCAAATAGGAGTGTTTAACTGAGATTGCCCTGTTCCATTTCCCTATGGCATATTGGGTGGGAGGTAGCCAGTCTTTTTGGTTCATAGATCTCTGAACCAAAATGAGCCAGTTATTTCTTCTCCCTGATGAGTTTCAACTTGATCACAAGATCATACAAGATCCTGGACTTTGGGCTTCAGCCTGAACTAGTGGCTGGATGGAACTTTGGATTGCTTGCCTGGAGGTGAGCATGTTCTACATGTAGGAGGTAGAGGGAATTGAACATTTGGTGACCAGAAGAACAGGGCTAATCCAGATTTTTTTTGGCCACTAATGCCCCAGCCCCTTGAAGTCAGTCTTTGCCATGTAACTCACTTTGACCAACAAAATGTGAGTGGAAGTGACATGTCACTCTAAGCAGAAAGTCAGTTTGTGCTAGAGTCAGTTTGTACTTGGCCACATTTTCTTTCCTGCTAAAACAACAAACACAACCAGCAATGGTCCAAACAGAGAATGCTCCAGCAGCCTGTATTCTGGAAGAAAAAAAGTGAATTGCCAAACCCTAGCCAACTTGCCCTGGACAGTAGCATGAGTGAGAAACAGACACTGTAAGACCCTGGGATTTTTGAGATTGTTTGTTACTGCAACATATCTTGGCTTATCCTGACTAATCCAATCACTTAGCACAGGGCCTAGCTCAAAATAGGTGCCATGATGACTTTTTTCCTATCTCTTGAAAGCCAGAAAATCATATTAAAATTCCTGGAGATGTACATAAAGTATAAGTTTGGTTTGGTAAATAATTCAATGGAACTAGAGTGAAGCCTACATGGAGGGGAGTAGTTAACAATAAAAGTGAGAAACTGAGGCTGGGTATGGTGGCTCATGCTTGTAATCCCAGCACTTTGGGAGGCTGAAGTAGGCTGACTGCTTGAGGCCAGAAGTTCAAGACCAGCCTGGGCAACAAAGCAATGCTCCGTCTCTACAAAAACTGTATATATAAAAATTAGTTGAGAGAGGTGGCAAGCACCTATAGTCCCAGCTACTGGGGAGGCTGAGGTGGGAAGATCACTTGATCCCAAGAGTTCAAGGCCACAGTGAGCTATGATCACACCATTGCACTCCAGCCTGAGCAACAGAGACAGACCTCCTCTCTGAAACATAAAAATAAAGTGAGAAACAGAGGCCGTATTATCAAGGACTTGCAATAGAAGCCATATGTTTGGCTGAACTTATTTTGTAGAGGGTACAAATAAAATCACCTTTACAATTCCAGTGTTAATTTTCCTATCAGAAGAAAGAGTGTCTTTCTTACCCTCTCACACCAAGTTAAATCTGAGATCCCCAGTAGGAGTCAGTTGAGGTTACAGCTATCACAGAGAGGAGCAGAAAATCCAATCTGTCCACCAGAGGGAGGGCCTGTGTTCCCGGCTGCTGGCTTCTCTGCCTTTCAGTGTCACAGCTGAAAACAGACCCGCCCAAAGCAAGAGGCATAAAAGAAACAATTGATAGACCTCGCTATGCTAAAATGTAAAACTCCTAAATGACCGCAGACACCATAAACAAGCTAAAAACAAGCTATAGCCTGGGAGAAAATATTTGCAATTTATATAACAGATAAGGGATTAGCATCCAGAATATATAAAGAATTCTAGCAAATCAATAAGAAAAAGACAAATGGCCCAATAGAACACTCAGCAAATGATAAAAAACAGTCGATTTATAGAAAAGGAAATTCAAATGGCCAATAAACTTGAAGAATGTTCAATTTCACTAGTAATCAAGGAAATAAAACATTAAGTGACCATGAACTATATTTCACTCATCGGATTGGCAAAAAAAAAGAAAAAAAATTAAAGCTTGATATGAAATGTTAGTGAGAGTGTGTGGAATTGGGGACTCTTGGATCCTGCTGATCATGATGCAAATTCGTATCACCACTTTGAAGAACAAGAAATCCACTTGCCCGTATCTCCCCTGGAGAGAATGTTTGCACATGTACACAAGGAGACCTCTGTGAGGGTTTTCACTGAAGTACTTTCCATAAGAATAAAAAATTGGACAAAGCCCAAATATCTATCAACAGGGGTTTTGCTGAATAAACCATAGCATGGCCATACTATGAAGTATTTAAAAGAATGGGGTAAATCTATGACATCACCTGGAGAGATATTGTTGGGTAAATAAAGCAAGAAGCAAAAAATACTTAGAGTAGTAAATTTTATGTAGAGACAAAGAGAACGAGAAAAACAGAAACACCCAAAATATTTTTTTTACTTTTGTATGGATATGGATGCATAAAAAATATTTGAAACAATGATTCAAAAGGAAATAAGAGTAGCAATCTCTGAAACTTCAGGAAAGGACTTTGTGTGGCGGTGGTGGTGGTGGTGGTGGTGGTGGTGACAGTGGCAGTGGTGGTGGTTATGGTTGAGTGAGTGACAGAAAAGAATTAAAGGGGACTTGAGCTTTATCAATATTTTTGTATTTTTTACAGAAGACAAAAAGGAGAAAGTATTTATGAACTGCTTGCATAATTGAAAATTAATTATTCATAAAGAGAAAAACAGGCTGTCTGGCAGCTTGGTGAACCCCCTCCCACTGACAGAAAGACAGTGCAGAGCTAGGAGCACACACATCCCACCACTGGGACAGTCATTTTTCAGGGTGCAGTGGAGGGAGAAACAGTGCGTTAGTCAGGACAAGCTAACTGCTGTAAATAACAACACCAACATCTCAGTGCTTTAACACAAGTTTTTCTCTCACTCACTTCATGAGTTAATGCAGGGTTGGGTGGAGGCTCTGTTCCACACAGTCACTCAGGGGCCCAGGCCCCTTCCATGTTATGGTTCTGTCACCTCAAGGCGCTTTGCCTTTCAGGCCTAGAAGTAACCATACCTCACATTCTATTGGCCAGAACTGAATCAAATGGTTTCACCTAACTGCAAAGGAGGCTGGGAAATGTAGTCTAACTGGGTGCTAGGAAGAGGAAAATGGCTTGGTGATCATATAGCAGTCTCTGCTACACTCAGCCCTGGTGGCTCCAGCTTCTATTTACACAGTTGTTTTAGGACATATCCCAGCCTGTCTTCTCACAATAAAATGGAACAGGGACCCATTACCTATAAGCCATCTAAAAATTCAGGTCTTAAACATAAACCGCCCAATTCTCCTTGCTTGGCACCCTGCAAATAAATGCCTTCCTTTCTCCCACTACAAACCTTGGTGTGGATATCTGGTCCTACTGCGCCAGCAAGGGCACGCCAAATCGGTTTAGGACTCCCAATAGCATTTCCCCCGACCTCCCTGCACCAAGCCATTTTCCCCAAGGCACCCTCATGCTGTCAGTTTAGGAGGAGTTTCCAACTCTAACCATCCTCTGAGCCTAGACCCGCCCTCTGTCCCCATCTCACTGTCTTGGTCATGGAGGAAAAAGGAAATCCCTCCCCATCCCCCAGATCCAAATGAAATGCCCACCCTACTTGTATGCCCCGAAGACTATTTTCTCCAGGAGGAAAGTTCACCTTGCTATACAGGGCTGGGGAATGCAAATTCCACTCAGAAGCAACAGGAAACTTGGAAAAGGTTCTGAGTAGGGCACTGAAGTGATGAAATCCATGCCTCAGGAATTGGTGATGGGGCAGCAGTGAGGCGGGTGAACTGGGTTTGGAGGTGATAACGGGGTCCTGCTGTGGTACTTATGCAACAGGATCACTTAGGCAAGTCTGGGGCATAGGAAGAAGATGAAGACACACTCAGCTCTCAAGATGTGTCCTTGTAGCTCCCAGCATCCTGAAATTAGGTCAGCCGAGGGGATGGACTTCCAGACACTGCCCAGTCTCTGGCACAGGGCAGAGGAGCTAGGACAGGTGGGAGAAGCGCTTGGTGGAGGATGGAGCCCCAGGTGAGCCCCCGTCTTTCTGAGAGGGAGCGGCTGGGCCATGGAACCAGAAGCAGCCCAGGGGTGGGGAAGCTGCACGCTAAGGCTATCTTGAGGGCAGGAATGTGGCCAGGGCAGGCAGGGCCAGATTCATGAGTAGGTACCTGTGAAGTCACACCCAAGCTCCAGTGGGCCTTGAGCTTGGTTTAATGCTCTGCTGTGGCTGTTTTGAAATTCTTAGCAATTTTATCTTTGAACTGTGTTCTGTAAGTAAAGATATCAGGGGCAATGGAGCATGCCATGAACAGAGTCGATAGCATGCAAAATGCACATCCCTGTTCCCCATTCCCAATGGTTTCCATGCCCATGAGCCCAGAATTCCAGTGGACCCATGATAACTGGGAGTCCATGACTTCCAAAGCAATCAGAAGGCAAGCGTGGTACTTCTGCGGCTAAGTGGGGTGCTGAAAGCCCCAAGAGGTCCCACTCCCTCTGCAAACCAGAACTTGCTTCAAACAGAAAGAAGGTGTTCTGGGAAACGCAAACTACCAAGCAACCCTAGCATATCCTTTCCTATCCATGATACTTCCCTGCATTAGGCAACCACTTAGCCAAAAACCACAGCAGGAGCAAAGGTACAGATAGCGCAACCATTGTTCCTTTCCTTTCAGCCCTTCCATACTCATCTGTAAGCTGGAGGTAGACAGTGTTAGGAGAGTGTGCGTATACCTAGAAGTAGAATAAAAGCAGGGAGTGAGTGTTGTGCAGTATTTCTGCATTCTGGTGAGGACAAAAGTCATATGCCGATGTGAGCTATGAAATACGTGTATTGGTGGCGGGCACCTGTAATCTCAGCTACTTGGGAGGCTGAGGCAGGAGAATCGCTTGAACCTGGGAGGCAGAGGTTGCAGTGAGCCGAGATCACGTCATTGCACTCCAGCCTGGGCAACAAGAGTGAAACTCCGTCTCAAAAAAAAAAAACAAAAAAAAAGGAAATACGCGTATAACGTAGGTGACTCTGCACATGAGTTAAATGCTCTAATGTTTGCATTTAAAACTGACTTTGTAAAATACAGAGTAAAATTTGCACTAATAATTTGAAATTATGTGTTTTTTATTTTTACTTAGAGTGACCTTACTCTAAGTAATGACATTACAGAGCAAACTGAAACCATTATAAGTCAAGAGAGAGGTCACCGAGGAAAGAAGAAAACTTTTTATTTTAATTTTTTTTGTGGCAATTTTCTCCTGCTTTTTGAACAGGGGACTCATTTTCATTTTGGAACTGGGCCCTGCAAATGATGTTGCCAGCCCAAGGCTTTTTTTGTTTTGTTTTGTTTTGTTTTGTTTTGTTTTTAAATGGAATCTCGCTCTGTTACCCAGGCTGGAGTGCAGTGGCACAATCTCAGCTCACTGCAATCTCTGCCTCCCAGGTTCAAATGATTCTCCTGCCTCAGCCTCCCTAGTAGCTGGGATTGCAGGTGCCCACCACCATGCCCAGCTAATTTTTGTATTTTTAGTAGAGATGGGGTATCACTATGTTGGCCAGTCTGGTCTCGAACTGCTAACTTCAAGTGATACGCCCACCTCAGCCTCCCAAAGCGCTGGGATTTCATGCATAAGCCACCACACCCAGCCTGGGAAAGCATTTTGACTTGCTTTCTCCTTGACCAGGGATTTGAACTCTTCTGTAATCTGGCTCTATCTCTGATCCTGGTAGCAAATTGTCCCACGGTTTAGAGCTAGGTTTGAGCCAGGCTGCCTCGATTCAAGTCCCAGCTCAGCTTTTGCTGGCTGAGTGATCTCAGGTAAGTTACTGGACCTCTCTGGCCTCTATTTTGCCGTCTCTCGAATGGGGATTTTTAACAGCACCTACCTCCAAGGTTGTTGAGAAGGCTGCATGAGTGAATACCTGCGAAGTGTTTGCAACAGCCCTTGAGATTTCCAAACGGAACTCAGCTGTGTGAGCTGTTATCACGGCATTTTCCGTAATTCCACTGCCCAGTGGAGGAAGCCCCCTGGTGCCATCTCCTCTTGTATCTTGGTGCCACCAGGAAATTGGGCCAAACTCAGGCTGAGGAAGGGGCTGTGGCAAATGCAGCCCTGGACTTCATGTCTACAGGAGTCCATGCTGCCTTCAGGGCTCTGTGCAAGGCTGTGGAAGCGGTAGTGGGTCTGGGGTGGCACTGGGGGACATTGAGGGTCTCTTGGTCTCCATGTCTGAATTCATTTGCCAGGGCTGCCATGACAAAGGACCACAGACTGTGGCTTACACAACAGGAATTTATTTCCTCAGAGTTCTGGAGGCTGGAAGTCCAAGTCCAGTTGCCAGCAGGGTTGGATTTTCCTGAGGTCTCACTCGGCGTGGAGATGGCTGTCTTCTCCCCGTGTCTTCGTGTTCTTCCCTCTGCATGTGTCTGCGTCCACATCTCCTCTTCTCCTAGGGACAGCAGTCCTGTTGGATTAGGGACCTCGCCCCAGTGACCTCATTTCAACCTTCTTTACCTCTTTAAAGGCACTCCCTCCAAACACAGCACGTTCTGAGGTAGGGGTTGGGGGTTAGAACTTCAACACATGAATTTTGAGAGAGACACAATTTGGCCCACAGCAATGTTTGTGAATGCGTGGCCGTTCCCGGGTGTCTGTGACTGTGTGATTGCACATCTGTGTTTCTGTGTCAGAGTCTGTGTGTCTGTCTGTCTGAGCGTCTGACCATAGAGGACTCTGTCCTTATAAATTTTTGGGGCTGGGGCTCCTGGGTCTCGGCTACCTTTGCTTATGACATCTCGAAAGGGTTCTGCGTGGACTTGACTGTGTCTGTAAGTCGGCCTGCAATCCAGGATGTCATAGGTCGGGGAGACTGGGACCTCTGAGAACAGGATCTGTCCCTGTCTGGGCCCCTGTGAACGTTGTTCCTATCATGCATCTGTCTATGATCTGAAATCTAACTGTCTCTGGGCATGTGGCTGTAAGGCAGGATTTGAAAGGAGAGGGGAAGGATCATATTAATTTGAGATTTGAAAGGAGACAGAGTGTTTACAAAAGCAGAGGAACAGCGGGTTAAACATCTGTTGACGATGACGGTGAGGACAGCAGCTGAGGCTGGGCCGGCTCCAGTGTGAGCTCTGTGGCATGTTGACATCTTTGAAACTGTCACAAAACCAGATACAGAAGCAAAACAGTGGGACTGAGGGAATCTGCTGGTGGGGGCCGGGGCGGGCAGCGCAGGAAGCAGAAGGGTCTGGGAGGGGGACTTCATGAAGAGGCTTCTTTGTCTCGGGACCAGGGAAGCACACAGCTGACCCCTCCAACACTGACCTCTTTCTCTCTCTCCACTCATTTTCCCTGCAGCTGAAACAAATCTGTGCACCCCGAGGCCTGGGGCTGCCGGGTGGGTATGGCCCTCACTGCCAAGACCCCACCCAGACTGTGCTGGGGGCTTTACAGGAAGCTTCTCTGTTCCTCCCTACAAGTCTGCAAGGGCAGAGGGCAATTATGATTCCCATTTAAGAGTTGAGGAGGCTAGGCACAGTAGCTCACACTTGTAATCCCAGCACTTTGGGAGGCCCAGGTGAGAGGATCATCTGAGCCCAGGCATCCAAGACCAGCCTGGGCAACATGGCAAAACCCCATTCCTACAAAAACACAAAAACTAGCTGGGCTTGGTGGTGCATACCTATAGTCTCAACTACTTGGGAGGCAGAGACAGGAGGATTGCCTGAGCCCGGGATGTTGAGGCTGCAGTGAACTATGATTGCACCACTGCACTCCAGCCTGGGAGACAGAGAGAGACCCTGTCTCAAAAAAAAAAAAAAAAAAAAAAAAAGAGCGGGGGCGGAAACTAAGACCCAAAGAGACACGATGACTTGGTCAGGCTGTAGCACCTAGGATTTCAGTGAGGTCTAATTGCTCCCAGGATTCAGAGGATGGTGCTTAGGTAAGAAATGAATAAATTGAACTGAATGATAAAATATTCTTTGTCCTATGAAGTGGAATCTATGTCCAGGTCCTGGTTAAAACCCCCAAGGGCAGTCAAGCATGGTGGCTCATGCCTGTGAAGCCACCCTGGACAATACAGTGAGACCTTGTCTCTACAAAAATAAGAAAATTAGCCGGGTGTGGTGGAGCATGCCTGTAGTCCCAGCTATTCAGCAGGCTGAGGTGGGAGGATTGCTTGAGCCCAGAAGTTGAGGCTGCAGCAAGCTATGATCATATCACTGCACCCCAGCCTGGGTGACACAGTGAGATCCCAACTCAAAATTAAATTTTAAAAAAATCTGACCAGGTGCAGTGGCTCATGCCTATAATCCCAGCACTTCAGGAGGCCAAGGCAGAGGGATCTCCTGAGGTCAAGAGTTTGAAGCCAGCCTGGCCAACATGGCAAAAACCCCATCTCTACTAAAAATACAAAAATTAGCCAGGTTTGGTGGCTGTAATCTCAGCTACTCAGGAGGCTGAGGCATGAGAATCGCTTGAACCCGGGAGGCAAAGGTTGCAGTGAGCTGAGATGGTGCCACTGCACTCCAGCCTCGGCAACAGAGTGAGACTCCGTCTCAAAAAAAAAAAAAAACCCTCAAGGATGATAGCTAACACTTACTTTTCCCCCACCACACCCATCAGCCATGTGATAAATGAGGCTGATCATTTTGATCTATTCTTCTTTGAAAACCTATGGCAAATAAGTGACAGGGATACTGGTGGCTCCTGAGCCAGGGAACAGACCTTTCCTGGGGAAGCAAACAGGGAGGGGTTGGTCAGGACAGAGGTTCTCCCGTTCCTCTACTCTCCTCCGCAACCATAGACACAGTCCCAGCATTGGTTTGGCTCAGCTGTGAACTTGGCTTTGAGTCCCAGCTCCGCCAAATGCTAGCCTGCAATTTTTCCTTTCTCTCCTATTCTCCCCTTGTTTGCATCCCTCCTTTTATTTCATCCAATGGGCTTAAATGCTCAGCTCTTTCAGGTTGTTCTTTCATCTCCAAGTCTTGGGGTGCAAATTATCCCCTTGGTTGTACCCACTGGGTCTTTCTCTTGGTGGCTTGTTTCTTTGTGTGCTCTGTAATTTTTTTTTTTTTGAGATGGAGTTTCGCTCTAGTCACCCAAGCTGGAGTGCAATGGCATGATCTCAGCTCACCACAACCTCTGCCTCCTGGGTTCAAGCGGTTCTCCTGCCTCAGCCTCCCCAGTAGCTGGGATTTCAGGCCCCCGCCACTAAGCCCAGCTGATTTTTGTATTTTTTAGGAGAGACAGGGTTTCACCACATTGGCCAGTCTGGTCTTGAACTCCTGACCTCAGGTGATTCACCCGCCTCGGCCTTCCAAAGTGCTGGGATTACAGGCATGAGCCACCATGCCTAGACTGTAATTTTTGTCTATTAACTCACACTAAGCAGGGTCTGTCTTCCCTGGATTCCCGGTGAGCCCTGGGTTGTGTCTATCGAGCTGTTTGAAGTTTGCCTCCATGGGGAGCCGAGATTTTCCTCCCGTCCCAGGTGAGATTGCTTACTAATTTCGCAGGGTAAATGCCAGTGGCTCCAGGCTTTACACTGGGGCATGCTGTCGCCCTGGACTCCCTTTTGTTTTTTCCATTCCTGGCCCAAGAGATTGGCAAGATTTTTTGCCTCCTTTGCAGACCAGCAGGCGAAATTTTTCCCCCCAAGTTTTGATAGGTAGAGCTGCTGTGCTTGTTTATTTGTAAGCATGGTACTTTCTAATTTCCATGATATCAAGGCTTTGGGCCCCATCTGTGAGTGTTGACAAGGGGCATTTTCCAACCCAAGCATTCCAACGGCCCCTGCACTTTTGGCTTTGACCCGTCGTTGATTTACAAATGTTCTGCTTAATTTCCAAAGTTTCCTTTTTCTTCTGATCTTTTGTCAGTTCTAACAGATTTTTAGAGTGGATACTAACTAGAAAGGATAGAGCTAGAGAGGTGTCTAGAGATGTTATTTTAGTGGAACGTTTAAATACATTGACAATGCCTGATTATCAGCATGCAGGCCAGTTATGGAGCGGCGAGGTCAAATCCCTGCTCCAGGCCTGACTTAGCTGTGCCACTTGGATGCCCCGCTCCACTAATGGTCTCAGGCCACTGGCTGCTCATTGGGAGGACAGTGGGAGCCCTGGGCAGAGTTGTTCTGTCCCTCTTCCTCTGTGGCTCCTGGCTCTATGCACATAGCTCTGTTCCAGCCCATTGCATTCACAGGCCCCAAGGCTCCCAACACCCTCCCTCGCCCCAGCGAGCCCCTCAACCTCACATTCCGCTCACTGTCCCAACTCTGAATTTCCTCTTTTTCTGGTCCCTGGGGCTTCCTTTTCCTTGGCTATGAACTCAATCGTGCATTTATATTTTTTGTTTATATTTTGTCGAGAATTATAATGTACATAGAGCAGGAGGGGGAATTTCCCATACTGGCAGTTATGGCCTGAATGTGTCCTCCTCACATTCATATGTTGAAACCTGATCACCAAGGCAATGATATTAGAAGGTGGGGCCTTTGGGAGGTAATTAGGTCATGAGGGCTCCGTCCTGTGCCTGGGGTTAGTGCCCTTATAAAAGAGGCGCCAGAGAGCTGCCGTTCCCTTCTACCATGTGAACACACAGCAAAGAGCCACCTATGGAGCAGAGAGCCCTCCCTGGAAACTGAATCTGCCGGCACCTTGATCTAGGACTTCCTGGTCTCTAGAACTGTAAGAAATAAATGTCTTTTGTTGTAAATTACCGTGTCTGAGGGATCTTGTTACAGCAGCCTGAATGGACTGAGACATTGGCTCAGTGCACTGCATTAGTTAGAAGTCCCTGACACAATTAGCTACATGACTTTGAGCAAGATACATAACTTCTCTGAACCCCAGTTTCTTCGTGTATAAAATGAGTAGGTCCTACAATAAGAATATCTACATAATAGATTTTGTGAGTTTTCTTAGGCAGAGTCTCGCTCTGTCACCCAGGCTGGATGGAGTATAGTAGTGTGATCTGGGTTCACTTGGCTCACTACAACCTCTGCCTCTCAGACTCAAGCGATTCTCCTGCCTCAGCCTTCTGAGTAGCTGGGACCACAGGCACCTGACACTGTCCCTGGCTAATTTTTTTTTTTTTTTGTATTTTTAGTAGAGACGGAGTTTCACCACATTGACCAGGCTGGTCTCGAGCTCCTGACCTCAAGTTATCCGCCCACCTTGGCCTCCCAAAGTGCTGGGATTACAGGCGTAAGCCTGCACCTGGCCCCCAAATAGGTTGTTATAAGGCTTGTGTAGACAGGGGTGCCAAGAGTTTAACATACATGGTGTCTCTAACAGGATTGATGCCCAGTAAGTGATAGGTGCTATTGTCACTCCTGCTTCTATTTTACATATAAAGGTCTGGGGCTTAAAGAGATTGAGTAGCTTGCCTAAAGTCACACAGCTGGACAGCGGTATAATCCCCAGATGTTTGCGTATTCCCAGACCAGGAGCCAGATATAGGGGTGAATAGGTCTTCAGAATGACCTGGGCCGCAATCGCTGTCTGAATACAACTTGATGAGAAACCGCAGTTGAGAACTGCCTATAGAACCCAGCCAACTCCCAGGTTTGTAAGCAAAGAAAACAATTCCTGTTATTGTAAGCCACTGTTTTAAGAAGGCTGGTCCTGGCCGGGCGCGGTGGCTCAAGCCTGTAATCCCAGCACTTTGGGAGGCCGAGACGGGCGGATCACGAGGTCAGGAGATCGAGACCATCCTGGTTAATATGGTGAAACCCCGTCTCTACTAAAAAGTACAAAAAAAAAACTAGCCGGGCAAGGTGGCGGGCGCCTGTGGTCCCAGCTACTTGGGAGGCTGAGGCAGGAGAATGGCGTGAACCCGGGAGGCGGAGCTTGTAGTGAGCTGAGATCTGGCCACTGCACTCCAGCCTGGGCGACAGAGCGAAACTCCGTCTCAAAAAAAAAAAAAAAAAAAAAAAAGAAGGCTGGTCCCACAAAAATAGATGACAGGCACAGTGTCCTAACGCTTACAGGGCACAGTTAACTCCTCAGCAGATGCAAGGAAACACAGAGTTGCATCATTAGTTCATCCATCCTGTATTAGGCCATTATTTCATTGTTATAAAGAAAAACCTGAAGGCCGGGTACGGTGGCTCATGCCTGTAATCCCAGCACTTTGGGAGGCCGAGGCGGGCGGATCACCTGAGGTCAGGAGTTCAAGACCAGCCTGGCCAACATGGTGAAACCCCATCTCTACAAAAAGTAGCCGGACATGATGGCTGGTGCCTGTAATCTCAGCTACTCAGGAGGCTGAAGCAGGAGAATTGCTTGAACCCGGGAGGCGGAGGTTGCAGTGATCTGAGATCGCGCCATTGCACTCCAGCCTGGGTGACATAGTGAGACTCCATCTCAAAGAAAAAAAAGAAAGAAAGAAAAAGAAAAACCTGAGACTGGGTAATTTAGAAAGAGAAGAGGTTTAATTGACTCACAGTTCCACAGGCTGTACAGAAAGCATGATGCTGGTATCTGCTGGGCTTCTGGGAAGGCCTCAGGAAATTTACAATCATGGTGGTAGGCGAAAGGGAAGCAGGCATGTCACATGGCCAGAGCAGGAAGAGAGAGAGAGGGGAGAGGTGCTACACACTTTTAAATGACCAGATCTCATGAGAACTCACTCACTATCATGAGGACAGTACCACAAGGGGATGACACTAAACCATTCATGAGAAATCCACCCCCATGATCCAATCACCTCCCATCAGATCCCCCACTCCAATGCTGGGGGTTACAATTTGATATGAGATTTGTTGGAGACAGAGATCCAAATCACATCACATCCACTCACTCAACAAACATTTATTAGCTCTTGTGTGCCCTGGGCTCTTTACTAAGCCCTGGGGATTCAATAGCAAATAAGACAGAAACATTGGAAAGACGGGAAATAAACAAACAAAAGCACCAGGTAGTGAGGCGTCAAGATTAAAGTAAAACTTGGTGGTATAGAATGACAGACGGGGCTTTTCAACTTTTAGGTGACCAGGGAAGGTTGCTCTGAGGAGATGGCATTTAGTTTGAGGTGAATATTAAGAGGAAATATGATCTGGAAGCAGACCACTCCAGGCAGAATGCAGATGCCATTGGGGGAGTGAGGTTGGTGTGTTTGAGCCTCCTTCAAGGGCCAGTATGGCTGGAACAGGGTGGATGTGGGAGCCGTGGACAGGAGGGGGTGCCTGAGAGGTAGGCAAGGGCCACAACATGGAGTGCTTTATAGACCACAGAAAAAATTCTACGGTTTCTTCTAAATGCAATGGGAAGGCATCGGTGGGCATTTTTAGCAAGTGGTATATCAGTCAGAGTAGGATAGGCCATGCTACAGTAACAAATAAACCCTAGAATCTCCATGGCTTGCTCCAATAGACATTTATTTCTCTGCTACATCACAGTCTACCAGGTTTCTGGAAGGTTTCTTCTGAATGGTAACCCAGGAGCCCAGGCTGCCTCCATCTTGTGGCTCCATCACCTTGTAGCTTCAAGGTCACTCTGAGGTTATCTACCTGAGGGCTAGTAGAAAGGGAAGAGAGAATGGGGAATCCAACTAGGTACTTAACTACTGTAGCCTGTGATTAATACACAGCACTTCTGCTCACATCTCCATTGACCAGAACCAGTCACATGGCCAACCTAACTGCAAGGGAGGCTGGGAAACATGAAGGAGCACACCAATATGCTCCAGGGTCCCGGAAGCCTCTACCACAGATGGCAATGTACTCTGATTATATTTTAATTGGCATTCTGGTTTCTGTGTGAGAAATTTAAATCATCAGTAGTGGGAGTTTCAGCCACATCAGGCTCTGAAATGACATCCTAACTCCTTCCCCTTTGGGTTTGTCATTTGTGGTCTTATGTGCCAGGTAAATTTTACCTCCTGGAACAAAAAAGCAAATGCTGAAAGTTGTGTCCTAAAGGGACATTCAGGTCAAAGATGTAGTAAAGCGTTCAAAGCCAGATGTTTAATCAGGGAGGCCCTGATTCTCAGACCTTGGGATTTCATGGACTGGAAAATTCCAAAAACAATTTGGAAACCAACAAAGAGTTGCCTACAGAGAAGCCAACAAAGAGTCTGTCTCATAAGTACCTATGCTGTCACCACAATTTCATAAAATAAAGTCCATCTTAATATTTATCAGTTGGAAGGAAATAATAACACAATGAAAAACATTCCAGCCAGGTACAATGGCCCATGCCTGTAATCCCAGCACTTTGGGAGGTGGAGGTGGAGGATCACTTGAGCCCAGGAGTTCAAGACCAACCTGGGCAACATAGCAAGATCCCATCCATTAAAAAAAAAAAAAGAAAAAAGAAAAGGAAAGAAAATAACACTCTTTTCACTCAAAAGACATTTGACAAATTTACACATATCACACACACGTGCACATGTACCACACACTCGCCAGATAGTCACAGGTACTATACATTAGTTGGCCTTCTGGAATTGCCCCTGAGAATCTTTTATCATCATTAAATAAGTGAATCTGTGCCATGACCCACTGTAGAAACACATGGAGTTGCCTGTGTGAGAAGCTGCTTGATGATAAATTACCCCTTCATTCAAAGAATCACCCTAAAAACTTCCAATTTGGGAGTTACACTGAAAATCAGTTTGTCAGCCAGGCACAGTGGCATGCACCTATAGTTCCAGCCACTCAGGAGGCTGAGACAGGAAGATCACTTGAGGTCAGGAGTTCCAGGATGCAATGTGTGATTATTGTGTCTGTGAATAGCCACTGCACTCCAGCCTGGCCACATAGCAAGACCCTGTCTCTAAAGTAAAAAATAAATGAAATAAAATCATTTTGGCTTCTTTTACTGGGGCATCTTAATAGTCACCTCGTGTCCCTCTCAATTGGTAGCCATATAGGCCTCTTATGTTAATAACTGCTTATCTATTTGTGGTGTCTTTCCCCTTCATGCCCCCAAAGTGAATTCTGTGTATACCGTGTAGCTTCAGTTTTAAGCCAGAGTATTCCAAACATCCACTTACATTCAACATGTCCGGCCATTTTCATGCATTGTGGCAACACACAGACAGAAATGCAATTCTGTTTCCATCATGCTGCATTGTCTCTATTTCTCATTTCCCTACTTGCATTTCCATCTCATTGACAAGCGCTGGTCTGTGAACTCGTGCTTGGAGGCTATAGAGCTGGGTGTGCGACAGGAGCCAAAAGCCAAAACCAAACACAGTGGTCTAGGAACTGTGATTCTGAGAGTCAAGGGTGGCCACATGGGCAATGGGCAGAAGCCTGGGTGAAGACAGGAAGAGTAGGCACAGCCCTCGGTGCTTAGTGAGAGGCTATGGAGGACCTCGAAGGGTAAGCTAGGAGACCTAGGAATCTGTCAGGACCTGCAGGAGATGGCCAGACTTCATTTACTTCTGGAGCCTTCCTTCACCAGGTCACCTTGAGTCCCCATGCCTGCAGTCAGACTGGCCTCCTTGCCAACCCCACACAAGACCTCTTTCTTATATTTCTGTGCCCTTTGCACATGACCTTCCTGCCTGAAGCATCTCCTTCCTGGGCCCCTGCCCCACCACTTCTGCCTGGCCAGTGTGTATGTATCCGTCACAAGGAACATGCCTGCTCTTCTTCCGCACAGCTAAAAATAAGTTTGGTGCTCAGTAGAGGCACCTCTTTTACTGTCCTAAGCCTTGAGGCTGACAGCTTGGAGGTGAGGCACAAGAGAAAAAGAGGAGGCAAAGATGGCACCCAGGTTATTGGCTGAGCAACTGGAAACATGGAGCTCCTGATGGATGGGATGGAGAAGACCGAGAGAGGAGAAGGTTTGAAAGAGATGACCAGAGCTGAGGTCTAGATGTGGGATGCCCATGAGCTATTCAAATGGACACGTCATGTAGGCTGCTGGATATACATGCTCGGGGTTCAGGGAAGAGGACCAGGCTAAAGGCATCAGTTTGAGAATCACTAGCATAAGTGGTTGTAAAAGAATTTTTGGATGAGGTTATGTGGGCTGTGGCTCCCACTGGCCCTCAGACTGGGACACTAGATCCTTCCAACTGGGCGTGGTCCTCCACTCAAGCCTCATGCCTCCCCCTCCCAGCTGTGCACCCTTCATACTGGCCCCAGCAAACCTCTCACCCTTCTGCGCCCTGCACATGTGGACGGCTTTCCTGGCTTGTCTGCCTATTGACTGCCCCTCGTTTCTCAAGCACTGGCTCATACCTTCTTTTTCTCTGTAGCTTGTTCCTGGAAAAGTGAATATTTCTATTCTTACTTTTCCCACAGCACTTTGACTATATGTATTGACACCCTTGGCAAATGACCTTGCACTATGCTATAATACCTGTGTTGTGGATAAGTATTTTGAAAGAGTATTTTCTCCTTGGCAGTTCCTTCTAGCACCTTAACCTGGTTCTCATCCCTCTTTAAAAGTTAGGCTTCAGCTGAGTGTGGTGGCTCACACCTGTAATCCCAGCACTTTGGGAGGCCAAGGCAGGTGGATCACCTGAAGTCAGGAGTTCAAGACCAGCCTGGCCAACATGGTGGAACCCTGTATCTACTAAAAATACAAAAAATTAGCTGGGCATGGTGGTGGGTGCCTGTAATCCCAGCTACTTAGGAGGCTGAGGCAAGAGAATCACTTGAACCTGGAAGACAGAGGTTGTACTGAGCCGAGATCACAGCCTTGCACTTCAGCCTGGGCAACAAGAGTGAAACTCCATTGCAAAAAAAAAAAAAAAAGATTAGGCTTCATATCTCAAGGAAGAAGTGATCCAAAACAAAAACAAAAAATCAACAGCAAAACAAAAGCTTAATTTTGTAGCTTTGAGTTTTTACATTTCACTACTACAAATCTATGGCATCAAGAGAATAAGAAGACAAGCCACAGACTGGGAGAAAATATTTGCAAAAGATATAACTGATAAAGGACTATTATTCAAAATATGTAAAGAGCTCTTAAAACTCAACAATAAGAAAAAAACTGATTTAGAAATGGGCCAAAGACCTTAACAGACACCTCACGAAAGAGGATGATAACATAAGCATATGGAAATATGCTTCACATCATATGTCAGTAGAGAAATGCAGATTGAAACAACAGTGAGATACCACTATGCAGCTATTGGAATGACCAAAATTTGGAACACTGACAATAGCAAATGCTGATGAGGATGTAGAGCAACAGGAATTCTCATTCATTGCTAGTGGGAATGCAAAACGGTACAGCTACCTTGGAAGACAGTTTAGCAGTTTCTTGCAAAACTAGACCTACTGTTGGCATACAGTTCAGCAATCAGGCTCCTTGGTATTTACTCAAAGGAGCTGAAAACATGTCCACACAAAAATCTCCACCTAATGTTTATAGCAGCTTTGTTCATAGTTGCCAAAACTTAGAAACAATCAAGAAGCCCTTCAGTCAGTGAATGAATAAATTGTGACACATCCAATCAATGGATAATTGTTCAGCCCTAAAAAGAAATGAGCTATCAAGCCATGAAAAGACATGGAGGAAACTTAAATGCATATCGCTAAGTGAAAGAAGGCAATCTGAAAAGGCTACATACGTATTGTTGCCGGCATTGAATCCATATCTGTACAGGTCTGCAGCAACCTCAATTCTTGCCTCCTCAGAAGAAAGAACTCAACTGAGGGGCAGAAGGCAGAAGGAGAGATGGAGGCAAGTTTTAGAGCAGGAGTGAAAGTTTATTAGAAAGCCTTAGAACAGGAATGAAAGGAAGTAAAGTATACGTGGAAGAGGGCCAAGCAGGCAACTTCAGAGATGAAGTGTGTGGTTTGACCTTTTGACTTGGGGTTTTATACGTGTGCGTACTTTCAGGGTCTTGCTTCCCTTATCCCCTGATTCTTCCCTTGGGGTGGGCTGTCCTCATGCACAGTGGCCTGCTAGTGTGGATGAGGGAGGGGAGCATGCGCACGGTGTTTACTGGAGTCGTACTTATGCTCACTTGAGGCATTCCTCCCGTACCAGTCTAGCATTCCTAGAGGAAGATCATATACCAGTTAAACTCTGCCATTTTGTCTCTTAATGCTTATGCTTGAGCCCACTCGCCCAACTCCTGAGATCTTATTGGGAAGGTACTGATCGCCAGTTTCAGGTGTTCTCTGACTATTAGAAGACTACCTTTCCCTAGCAACGGATGTTACCAAATATCGTTTTAGAGAGACAGTCAACAACCACCTGACCATCAGCTGATGGTCGCTGACATTCCTGCTGTATGTATGTGGGCGAGTGGGGGGAGCCCTCTCCTGCCCTGCTCATGCCTGACCAGCTACCCACTCTAACAGTATGATTCCAACTAGATGATATTCTGGGAAAGGCAAAACGGTGAAGACAGTAAAAAGGTCAGTGGCTGCCAAAGGTCAGGAGGGAGAGAGGAATGAACAGGCAGAATACAGGATTTTAGGGCAGTGAAAGTACTCTGTGTGATACTCCAGTGGTGGACATATGTCATTACACATTTGTTCAGACCCATAGAATGTATACCACAAGAGTGAGCCCTAATGTAAACTATGGAGTTTGGGTGACGATGCTGTTTTAATGTAGGTTCATCCGTTGTAACAAATGTACCCCTCTGGTGGGGGATGTTGATAGTGGGGGAGGCACAAGGGGGCAGTAGGGTGGCAAGGGTGGCAACCCTCTGTACTTTCTGCTCAACATTGCTGCAAACCTCAAACTGCTCTAAAAAATAAAGTCTATTAACAAAAAATAGTTAAGGCCAAAAACAAAAACAAAACAAACAAACAAAAAAAGCCTTGGCAGAGAAATAGTCTGAAAGAACATACGCCTTTGACTTTTTTTAAAAAAAAAAAAGAAAGCTTCCCAGAATGGGTGTGAATGTGAGGAAGGCTTGGAAGATAAAACCAGAGGGTTTGGACGCTAATCGTGGGATGGGATGAGCTTGGGATGGGGCGAGCTAGAGATGGCACAGCCATGCTCCTTGAGTTCCAGAACCAACTGAGGTGGGGTTAGGGGCAAGTAGAGGAGATAAGCAAACAGAATCATAACACAGCTTTGGGCCAATACATGGGTCGATTTTCCTGGGACCACCCATTTTCCTGGCAACCTGTTCTTTCTGCAGGTGCAGCTGTGTTCTTTAATGACCCTGTCCCTCTAAATGGCCTCGATCGGGCCAGAGTGATCACCTGGTCATAGCTAGGCCCATTGGAATCTTTTCCCAGGATTTTTAAAGCGAATCTTAGACAGCCAATTCTTATTCAATGGTAGAAGCAATCAGAGGATATAAAACTATCAGCAGTCTGATTCTGCCGTGTGGAAGGAGAAGGTCTGTGATCAGAGAATGAAGCTGAGATGAAGGAAGCTCTGGGCTTCTGGTTTCAGTTATTCCTGAGTATACCTGCAGCCCTAACCTTCCTGAGGTTTGCCTGGCGCAGGAAAGTGGGCACATAGATGTGATGGGACCCTGCTGTCTGTCTCAGTTTATTGGGTCTGGGGTAGTTCTGACTTTTACTGGGTCTGTCAGATCATCTCTCCATAAGTCTGGAATTGGAGTTTAGTGATGCCTTGTCAGAGTCTGCAGGCCACTGGGACTGATGTGACATAGACCGTGGGCTGAGAACACCATCATGGCAGCAATTGTTAGACTGTGGACAGAGAGGAGAAGAAGAGAAAATTGGTGTGTTAGAAAGGGCAAAAAACAAAGGCAGACACAGGGAGAAGAGAAAACAGGAGGAAACATAACCCTGGAAGAGGCCTGCAAATGTGCTTGCCATACGAGACTGCTTCCATGAGAGAATGCCAGCTTGTTCCATGAATTCTGTTTTATGCCTAACTGGGTTTGAGAGCTTTTCTTTTACGGAAAACCAAATGATCACTGAACAACATCTGAATCTCCCTACAGCCTGTGAACATCTTGAGGGCAAAACTGACTCTGTTTGTCTCTCTAAATTCAGAAGCTTGGCCTGGCCTCCCAGTGAGACAGTGAAGAAACAACCATTGTCCCGAGAATCAGGGCTCTATCCAACACAATGTGCTTCAGGACTCTGGAAATCCTGCTCCAGAGTTTTGTAGACCAGGTGCAGTGGCTCACGCCTGCAATCCCAGTGCTTTGGGAGGCTGACAGGGTAGGATCGCTTGAGGCCAGGAGCTCAAGACCAGCCTGGGTAACACGGCAAGATCTCTGCCTTTAAAAAAAAAAAAATCTAAAAATTAGTCAGGAGTTCAAGGCTGCAGTGAGCTAGGATTGCACCGCTGCACTTCAGTCTGGGCAGCAGAGTGAGATCCTGTCTCAAACAACAACAACAACAACAATAAAAAAAAACAAACACAAAAAAACAAACAAACAAAAAAAGAGTTTTTTAGAGCGAAGTGCCAAGCATTGACTTTAGAGTCTAACACCTCCAACTCCTATTTTCCATGATGTAACTTAAGAAAGCCACTTTATCTCTCTGAACCCTAGTTTTTGTGGTTATAATACGGCAATCACACTCCCTGCTTTACAGGATTGATGTCGGTTATTGAGTGAAATCGTTTAGGCTGAAGGACCTAGCCCAGTGCCTGACCCAGAAGAAATACCCTGTGAATGGCAACGATCATGATTTCTAACAGTTGCGGATAAGGACCGACATTCATTCAAGAATTCTTTGTCGAGTGCCTGCTAAGTCCTACGGTGGTAAATAAAAGAGACAAGGCTCCTCAGGTGCCTGCCCCTGTGAAGCTTACAATCTAAAGAAGAGGAAGTCGCTTTTGTACCAGCTCTCTGCGGCACAAAGGCCCTCTCTACTAGGGAAGGTGTTGAAACAATCACAAGTTGGATCCGTTATTCTGTGGGGCCTCAGTGTCATAAAAGCAGGTCTGCATGTGTTTATGGCCTCTTCATTTCAACAACACTGTTTGTGGGTATCCTCCGTTCATTTCTCACATCCATCCAGTCAAAGTCTTGTGAAAGAGAGCCAGCCACATTTACAGACCTGTCCCACAAACATGCTAATCCCACCTGCCTGCTTTCTGCTCCTACCAGCATCTGCATCCTATTTGAGAGCAGAGATCAGGTCAAAAACTGTGCAGATCAGGGAAAAGTTCTGTTTAGCCAGCAAGACTCATAACTGATGAGATTTTACTCTCACTCTTTCAAGGCAGAATCAATCCATTCTAGTTCCCACAGATCAATACCAGAAAACAGCCCTAGGAGGAATGATGTATTTATTATTATAATTGAGAGAGCCCTTAAGGAGGGCCAAAGAGGAAAGAAGTGAGTGGTGGGGATCTGAGCTCCAGGAAGCTGCCCGAGTTGGCCCTGGACCTGTGCAGGTGAGGCCTGGTAAGCGTGAAGACTGCTTCACACGGCTCTCCACATTTAACCCACCTCTTTCAGAACAAGTACTGTTTGTGGCATTGAACACTTTCTGAGATCTTATCATGGATGAAATGCACTGACATTTTTTCCCCTGATCATAAAGGTCATATAGTTCATTATTAATTTTTTAAAAAACTTAATTGTTTTCTTCTTTGATAATGAAACAGTGATTTTTTTTTTTTTATTGGCCTAGAAATATGGCCAGTTTCAGGAAGTGACTGCCATTGACAAAGCCAATTTCCCATCTTCCCTTGCAGTGAGGAGGTGCAATGTGACCCATTTCTAGCCAATGGTATCTAAGCAGGCCTGGTGGGGAGTTTCTGAGAAAGTTTTTGCTGCCAGGCCATGACATCTGAAGCTGGGGGAGGAATCCTGCACCCATGAGGCAACGAGCATGAGCAGAAAAGACATCAAGCTAAGGATGTCAAAGAAGTGTGGATGGACACGTATTCTTAATGGCTTCATTCTTTCATAACAAGAAGACTGAAGATGATTACTGGCCAATAAAATAAACGTCTACTGTTCAAGCTACTGTTGGTCGGGTTTTCTGTTATTTTTATCCATATTCCTAAGTGATGCAAATATGCTAAAATAAAAAATGATAGTCTCTGTGTAAACCATTCCCAAGACAAAGCCACTGTTAAACAGTTAACATTGGGTATATATTTTTTCAAGTATTTTATGCATATATGAATACATATAAATAATCACAAATACATATAAAATTGATGGACTCATATAATAAATGCCTTCTGTTCTAGAACCGCTTTTTCACTTAACAAAATACCATGATATATTTCTATGTCAGTACAGCTTTTTTTAATGACTCAATCTATTGCTAGACATTTAGGCTATGTCCAATATTTTCTCATCATAAGCAATGCTGAAATAATTATCCTTGAACATACATCTGTGTGCACTTGTCTGATTGTTTATTGTGGATAAATTATTAGACATGGACAAAGGGTACACACATATTAAATGTTGACACATCTATCTAGAAAATGTTTATTGAGGGGCTAGTATGTGTAGCACATTTATGCTTAGTGAACAGAACAGATATGTCTCCTGTCTGGGTGGAGCTTTTTGTATCCTGGGAAGACCGACAGTTGAATAGGTTAACAAATAGTATATAGTTAAAAATTGTGATGAGTGATAAGCAGGAAATGAACTAGTGGGGTATGGAAATAACAGGGACCTACTTAGATAGATGACCCGTGAAGGCCTCCAAGAGGGTGACATTTGAGCTGAGAGCTCAAGGATGAGAAGAGGCCGGACCCTACAAGACTGAAAAGAGTGCTGTAGGCAGGGTCACCTGGGGAAGAAAGAGCTTTGATGTTTAAGGATCTACAAGGAAGCCAGTGTGGTTAGAATGGCTGAGAGGAGGATGGAGGGGAAGCTGAGTCCTTATAGCATGGGTCCTTGAAGGCTGTGCTGGAGCATTTAAATATCATTTTATTTTATGGAAAGTCACTGGAGGGCTTTAAGCAAGGGAGCGCCTGCTGCATTTTTATTATTTATTTATTTTATTTACTATTTATTTATTTGTTGAGATATGGTCTCACTCTATTGCCTAGGCTGGAGTACAGTGGCATGATCACGGATCACTGCAGCATTAAACTCCCAGGCCCAAGCAATCCTCCTACCTCAGCCTCCCGAGTAGCTGAAACTACAGGTGTGCTGCACCATGCAAGGCTAATTTTTGTTATTTTTCATAGAGATGGAGTTTCATCATGTTGCCCAGGCTGGTCTCAACTCCTAGGATCAAGTGATCCTCCTGTCTTGGCCTCCCAAAATGCAAGGATTACAGATGTGAGCTACTGCACCCAGCCTTTATTTTTTTTTTTTATTTTAAAAAAGTATTTATTTATTTTTTTAGAGACAGGGTCTCTCTGTCATCCAGGCTGGAATGCAGTGGTACAATCATAGCTCACTTTAGCCTCAAATTCCTGGACTTAAGTGATCCTCCTGCCTCAGCTTCCCAAGTAACTGAGACTACAGGTACACGCCACCATGCCTGGCTAATTTACTGCTTTTTGTGGAGATGGAGTCTCACTATGCTTATTGATCTTGAATTCCTGGTCTCAAGTGATCTTCCTGCTTCAGCATTCTCCAAATGCTGGGATTATAGGCATGAGCCGCCACACCTGACCTATTATTATTTGTTAATGATTGTTCTAGTTGCTATTTTCCATTGTTTGGGTAGGGCAAAGCCAGGAGACCAGTAAGGAAATCACTAGAGTGGTCTAGGCCAGATAATATGGTTTGGAGTAGGCTGTATGGAAATATACAATTTTGTATATCTTATTTCTATACGTATATACAAATAGCTCAATAGATTAAAATGGCTATTCCTATTACATACAATAGATATATAATATACAATGGATATACTTGTTTTTATAGGAATAGTTATTTAAAAATATACACATTCTCAGCAAACTAACACAGGAACAGAAAACCAAGCACCACATATTCTCATTCATAAGTGGGAGTTGAACAATGAGAACACATGGACACAGGGAGGGGAACATCACACAGTGGGGCCTGTTGGGGTGTGGGAGGTAAGGGGAGGGAGAGCATTAGGATAAATGACTAACGCAAGTGGGGCTTAAAGTCTAGCATGCCGTGAACCACCATGGCACATGTATACCTGTGTAGCAAGCCTTCATGTTCTGCACATGTATCACAGAACTTAAAGTAAAATATATATGTATACACACAGACACACACACGCACACACACAAACAGATCAATGGATAAAAACAAAGCATTTGTAAACAGAACTTAATATATGATAAAAGTGTATATTCTTACACTAGTGGCCCATAGTTTCTTCTGAAGTTTACATTACATTTTCATATTTGTTAGAGCAACATTTTATCATTATTCTTCCATTTCAAAAATTTCATGGGTATTTCCTCATACTTATTTATCAAGATAAGTTTCTTCTTTTTTGTTTGTTTGTTCATTTGTTTGTTTTTGAGATAAGGTCTTGCTCCGTTGCCTAAGCTGGAGTGCAGTGGCATGATTATAGCCTACTGCAGCCTCAAATTCCTGGGTTCCAGTAATCCTCCCACCACAGCCTCCCAAGTAGCTGGGACCACAGGCACACACCACCATACCTGGCTCAATAAAAAAAATTTTTTTAGAGACAGGGTCTCACTATGTTGCCCAGTCTATTCTCAAACTCCTAGCCCCAAACAATCCTCCCACCTTGGCCTCCTAAAGTACTGGGATTAGAGGCATGAGCCAACACACTCGGGCCAATCAAGCTAAATTTTAAAATAATTTCTTCCTGTTCCATCTCACCTCACCCCTCAGATCATATTGGTTCCTTGATCTGAATTTTACTAAATTTATAAAGTGTTGGGGAGATATGGCATCTTTGCACTGTTGAGACTTCCTCCCCAGGGATTTGTTATATTTTTCCAATTATTAAGATCTTCTTTTATGTCCTTCAGTCAGGTTTCATAGTTTTCTTTCCATGGACCTTGCCATTTCTTGTTAAGCTTATGCCTAGTATATACTTTACAGTATTCATTGCTAATGTGAATATGTTTTTTTTTTTTTCCATCACACTTCCTAAATGGAAATAACTGATATTTAGTGTTGTATTTGGAGGTCTCTATAAGTAATACCTCCCTCCCTATTCTAAGTTTGGAACAAACTGGGGCATAGACACAGGAAAGAGATATAAGACAAAAATACTACCTTAATTTTTGATGAAGCTGACTGGAAAAAGTAGCTTTTGATCTGTAGCTAAGTGGGCTTGCTATATTTCTCCCTGATTTGAGTAGATTTATTTCTATAGTGACGGGTAGTGCAGGACAATAGTATCACTCTGTCTCTGAAACAGGTTCACTTACCCCATAGTGAGAGCACAAGGTAATATTTGCTCTCTGCAGTCAGCTGAATCCAAAAAGAGAACTCAGAAGCATCTATCATTGTCTACATTTTCCAAACTCACTCATCTTCCCTTAGAGTGGAGAGAGGCCAGGAGTCTTATTCTAATGGAAGTCTCTCTATATGGAAAAGAAAGCCTTCTCCCTTCAGTACCATAAGACAGGGTAAGGAGAAAGAAGAAGAAGGAGAAGGAGAAGGAGAAGGAGAAGAGGGAGGAGGAGAAGCCTTCTCCCTTAACATTTAGGAAAACCATTGATTTTTGTGTTTATCTTATAACCGATCACCTTACCAAAGTCTCTGTGATTTTTAGTTGATTCTTTTTTATTTTTCTTTTTTGGGAAACACTTAAATCATAAGCAAATAATGACAATTTTATATCTTCCCTTCTAATATTTATATTTCTTATTTATTTTTCTTATCTTATTGCATTGGCTTTATTCTATAGCCATTATATCAGGCATCCTTTTGACCCCGACTTAAATGAGAATACCTTTAGTGTTTCACCATTAAATATGTTTGTTCATAGCTTCTGATAAACTTTGTCATGTTAAAAGTTTAAAGTTTCTTCCTATAATAGTTTACTAAGAGTTTTTAGAAATTTGTGGGCCTTAGTTTTGAAGTTTATAAAATACTTTTAAAGAATCTATCCCATTGATAATATCCTGTAATTTGTTTTCCTTTAACAATGCAATGAATTTGCAACTTCCCTAATGTTGAATTTTTCTTGCGCCTCTGGAATAAATCTTGCTTGATCATGGTGGGTTTTGAGTTGTTTAAATAGTAAACTGGATTCAAATGGCTAAAATTTTATTTAATAGTTTTACAACTACTATATACTTAAATGAGTTGGTCTATAGTGGAGGTTCACATATTGAAGATTTATCAGTGAGCTTTAGGAGGTGGTCCTGGCTCAGATGAGTTTGGGAAATGCCAGGTTAAACAAACCAAACAGGTTTCTTTACTTCTGGACTTCACAGAGGCCTTCCTTAATATACGAACACTTATCATGATTCTCCAAAAGGTACACTATAAACGGCATGCAGTACTTTCTCAAGTTGCCTGCAGAAGCCCATTTTCAAAAACCAAATATTAAATTCTCTGGGGGACTCGTGTTCTAGGTTAGTAATCTGCAGTTCTTTTTGGTATTGTCTGTTGGATTTTGGTATCAGGGTTATGCTAAACGTGGGAAATGAAATAATTGTTTTTGTTTCTTTTATTTATTTATTTTTCCTGTGTAACAGTTTAAGTAACATAGGGGTGATCTGTGCCCTGATGGAATGATAGGGCTTGCTGTAAAGCCATCTGAACCCGTGGCATTTCTGAGTAGTGAAGACACTGGGAATGCATAAGTGCACGGCTTCCCTACAGGATGTTTCCCCCTGACAGCCCATTCTGCTTGGAGCCCTTTTCTTTAGGATCAAACAGCTATTATGGAAAAGCCTAGAATGTGTGAAAATGAGACTCAATGCGTTAGCAAATCGATGCTGATCACTCCTGCATGGTCCTCAGTTCCTAATAAATGCTCCAGCCTCCTGGCAAGAAACCTTTCAAATCTGGCACATGCTGGCCTCTGCCGGGGTGCTTGGCTGGGCCGTCTGGGGGCATGGTTGGTTAAGGCGCAGAGTCCGCCTTTCCTACCAGCCACTCTAGCTGAGGGTCAAGCTCTGGACCCTCCCCCAACCATCCAGCTCCATTTTATCCTTGGCTTATGCCTTTCCCCAAGTACTGCAGAGTAGGACTCCAGCTAAAAACCTCTTCTAGATGCTTGCCTGAGGCTGGCCACAGAAGCCGGACTCTAGGCTTCAGGGGGATAAATCATCTAACCAGCATAAGGAGAGGACTGAGAACTGCTAGGAAATTGGGGTTAGTTTGAGACAACTGGCTGAGCTCACCTTAGGTGAACTGGTGGGTGGGGGAAGATGAGCTGAAGGATTCTAGGGTTCAGTGAAGCCTAGAATGGCTGGGTGGGCGGAGAGTCCCTAGACGGGGCCAACTTCTAGCCTGAGGGCCTGGGGGCTTCTAGTGATCTGCAGCCGAGCCGAAGACTGGTCTTGGGTACGGCGAGGCCTACGACAGCTAAGCGGGCTGAGGGTCCCTGGAAAAGACTAGCCTGGGGGCGGAGACCATCCATGCCGCAGGCTCCAGAGGCCGGGGGCTGCCGGGGGCTGCCGGGG
>NW_012103532.1:2398716-2436608 GCF_000951045.1 Mandrillus leucophaeus
CCGGGCAGGTGAAGGGTGCGGAGGGCCACCCCTGCCCGCGTGAGAGAGAGGCGGCCCACCTGGGCACAGACTGGGGACAGTCTGTCGTTTGACCGGCCTGGCCTGGGGTCCTGCTCTCTGTGGTCACGTGGGTGCAGACCAACGTGCACCTGCCCCTGGGGCATGACTGCCTCTGTGATCTGGGCACAGCAGAGAGGATATCTAAACCCTCTGGCACCTGTCTGCAAGGTGACATGCCCAGCCTGGGTACCCGAGACCCACAGCACCCATCCAGGAACATGGTGGGCACGTCGAGCACTCTACAGTGACTCCAGCACCAGTGAGATGCGAGGAGCAGGGGCTGGGACAAGAGCTGAGGCATGGCACCAGGGGACATCACATCCTCAGAGGCAGGCACCAGGGAACGGGGTAGACCCTAGAGCATCTTTTGTCCTCTTTGTTACCAACACACAACTGTTCTAAATCAGCAGCCCTTCTCACCAGGAAAGATGAGACTCTTCTGTTCCCTGCCCCTCAACAGCCTCTTGCGCAAGGCACTGAGGAAGACCACAGCAGGGCAAAAGGCAAATGGCGGTCACCCCTTCCCTGCTCCCTGCCCCCACCCAAGAACCAGAGCCCACTCCAATTGCTGCCACAAAAGCAGACAGCAGACCAGCTCCTCTTAGGGGCCTTTGTCTCTCGTGGTTCCTTCTCAGTATAATCTCATTGTACATTTCTCGACAGCTGGCTGGATCTCATCTCGTTTTAACAGGGCTAGGAAATCGTATCAGCAGCAACAGAAAAGCTTAGAAAGTTAAAAGATAAGCTCTGTGAAGCCTTGACTAGCTGAAAAACTCAGTGTGCCAGGATGTTTAGTTACAGTAGATGGTGACACCTTTCTTGCTCGTTGGAAATCATGTGGGGTACTTGGAGATACTGTACCAGGCTCAGAATCTTTAAATAGGGCCTCTGAGAGCTGCTTCTGCTTGGGACCCGGGCTCCAAGCTCCATGGGAAGCAGTTGATGTGGCGATTACTGGTTCATTTGAACCTAAACTTATCATCGGTAATCCATATTTTTCATTCCCTCCTTCTAGGCTTTAGGTCACACTCCTAATTCAGGCTCAAGGCATTTTCCTTACCCTGTCTGCATCCTGCTAGGGGCCTTTTACCACTTCCAACTGGAATATTGTGCCCTGGTTATGTGCCAGGAGTTTAGAATTAGACCTCAGCTTAAGGGAGTTTAGAATTAGAATTAGACCTCAGCTTAAGTCTTGGCTTTCCTGCTTACTTTGTGCCCTTGGACAAATTATTGAACTTTTCTGAGTTTCAGTTTCCTCATCTGCATAGTGAAACTAATGATCGTATTCATCTCATGGGATTATGGCGTGATGTAAATGAAATATTGCAAGAAAAGTCTAGCTCAGTGCCTGCTACTATAGCAAGAAGTCAGTAAACGGTAGGGGTTATTATGAGAGGTTTGTTAACGGATGAATGAGAGGAGTAGCTTATTTATTTTTAGAGTTTCTGTCTTTTTTTTTTTTTTTTTTTTTTTTGAGACAGGGTCTCACTGTCACCCAAGCTGGAGTGCAGTGGCACCATCATGGCTCACTGCAGCCTTGAACTCCTGGGCTCAAGAGATTCTCCCACTTCAGTCTCCCAAGTAGTATAGGTACCTGCCACCACGCTCGGCTATTTTTTAAATTGTTATTATTTTTAGTAGAGATGGGGTCTTGCTATGTTGCCCAAGCTGGTCTTGAACACCAGAGCTTAAGTAATCCTCCCGCCTTGGCCTCCCAAATTCCTGGGATTACAGGCGTGAGCCACCACGCCTGGCCTATTATTTAGTCTTTAACAGGACAACCAGGAAGTGATGGTATAGTAGAAAGAACACTGGGCTTGGATTTAGGAGCTCGAGTTTGACTCTCAGGCTACCTCCTGGACCCCAGGTGACCCTAAGTGAGTCACAGAAACTTTCTGAATCCCCATTTCCCGTAATGTAAAAGTGTCTTAAGAATAAAGCCTACCCCATAAAGCTAATCAGTCAAGAAGGCTGAAGGAGCTAATGTATGTGACTGCACTGGGTACTGTACGAGGTGGGGCTCCTCATGAAGTTTAAGTGCGATTCAGCATCCAGCAGCAGATCGTGGTGTTTTTTTCAGGTCCGATGTTTATACAGTCTGTTGAGGGGAGAGCTTTAAGAAAAAGAACACAAGAATATCCTGTGTTTGTACATGTTACAGAACCACGCCACCATGTGAGCACACTGCTAGATGCCCTCTCAGGGCCTTGGAAGGGGTAAGGGAGAAGTGTAGTCTCTATCCATTTCATGGAGGATCTGCTCCTGGGGGGATCAGAATCCAAATGGCATAGGCCCCTCTGTCTGAGTTTGCTGGAAATGCTCCATACTCAAAGGGAGACAACCTTTCCACACTGCAAAATAACGATGGTGCTGGAGTCAAGCCTGGGAAAAGTTGAAGGTGCTATGATGATGATGAAGATAACAAATGACTACATGGCTGGATGTGGTTAGGATAAGCACACTGTGTTGCAGAGTCTCCTTTGCAGGTTGGGTTGTGGAGGGGAGGCCTGGGTTTCTTGAATGAGCTCCTTCTCCCCAGGCTGCTCTATCTCTCACCGAGGCCCACCCTGGCCAGCATTTCCCCAACTACCCACCCCTCAACCCCGGCTCTCCTTGGCCTTCTACTTCCTGGGCTGCCCTTGGGAATCATGGCTTCCCTGTGCTGTCTGCACTAGTTGCAGTGGGTTTGCCAGAGTCAGGTCTGTCTCCAGCTGCCTGGGAGGCAAAGCCACTGCAGAGTGTGCCTGACATTACCTCCCTTGTTGGGGACATCCTGTGGGCATGCATTTGGTTTACTTGACACGCGTCTGGCGAGATGCGGAGCTTGTCCAGGCAGAAATGTGAGAGCCCTGTGGGCCTGGAGCCCAGGAGTTGCACATAGTAGCTTTGTAGCTCCTACTTCCCTTAGGACTGGAGGGCCATCTTGTTGGACCTGTGGCAGGAGTCAACACGAGTTTGTTCTTTCTTTCTTTACACACACACACACACACACACACACAAAAAAAAAACAGATTCTAATCAGCAGAGCAGAATATTCAAAAGAATATCCCCTGATCTTTTAGAAGAGAGAAATAAATGAGTTCATAATGTGCTAAATAGGCCTGTGGTGTTGATGAAAATGCAGATTCTAGGACCTCATACTCAGACTTCATTGAATCAGAATCTCTGGGGAACGGGACCTGGAATCTGCATGCTTAACAGACACCTTGGGTTATACTTCTGCTTACCAAAATTAGAGACCTACAGTTCTTGACGCTTTCTTAAAAAGTGTTAAATACACATAACATAAAATTGACCATCCTGCTCATTTTTAAGTGCACAGATTGGTGGCATTACGCACATTCACAGTGTGGTGCAGCTACGCTGCCGAACTTTTCATCTGGCAAAACTGAAACTCTGTGCTCATAAAACAACCTTCCATTCCCCCTTTCCTCACCCCTGGCAACCACCATTCTGCTTTGTGTTTCTGCGAGTTTGACTACCCTAGGTATTCATAGAAGTGGATCATACAGTATTTGTCTTTTTGTGACTGGCTTATTTAGTTTAGCATACTGTCCTCAAGGTTCATCATGTTGTAGCACATTTCAGAATTTCCTTCCTTTTCAAGGCTGAATAATACTCCATTGAATATGTGTACCATATTTTGTTTATTCATCCATAGATGGATGCTTGAGTTGCTTCTATCTTTGGGCCATTGTGAATAATGTTGCTCTGAACATGGGTCTACAATTCTCTTTGAGACCTGATTTAAATTCTTTTGTGTAGATACCCAGAAGTGGAATTGCTGAATCATATGGTAATTCTATTTATAATTTTCTGAGGAACCACCACACTGTTTTCCATAAAATAGTGGCTGTACCATTTTACATTCGCACCAGCAGAGTGCCAAAGTTTCCAATGTCTTCACATGCTTGTGAACAGTTATTTTGTTGGTATGTTTGTTTGTTTTTGGTTGTAGCCATCGTAATGAGTATAAGGTGAGATGTGGTTTGGATTTGATTTCCCTAGTGGCAAGTGATATTGAACATCTTTCTGGGTGGTGGTTGGCTATTCGTATATTGTCTTTGGAAAGACTTGTTATTCAAGTCCTTTGCCCATTTTTAAATTAAGGAATTTGTTTTTGTTGTTGAGTTGTAGGAGTTCTTTATAGATTCACATATTAACTCCTCATCAGATATATGATTTGCAAATATTTCCTCCCATTCCATACGTTGCCTTTTCACTCTGTTGACTGCCTTTTGCTGCAAATTCTTGATGCTTTCTACACATTATAACTCTGTAGAAACAATATTATTTGCTATTCCGGTTTTGTAGGGATGGAAACTCAGGCCCAGTTTAGTTTAACTTGCCTAAGGTTATGCAGTAAGTCTCAGAGCTGGGATTCAAGCTCGGGTCCCTTGGACTCCAAAGGGGTGCACCCCTTCCATTCCTCTGCTCTGCCTGCCATTCCCCGCTTGGAGCTAATAGCATAAGGAGGCCCCATGGAGGTGTGAAGGAAGGGGCATTGGTTGGAGAAATGTTCAGTCGCAGGCGGGGAAGCATGAACGGAAGGCCTGGAAATCTCTTCCGTTAGACCACTGGGGTGCCCCTTCCTGTAGCTCAACATCATTGTTTAGATCTTAGAAACAGCAGAGAAGTGCAGACAGGTTTTTTAGTTCAGTTTGATTGTGTTTTGTTTATTTGTTTTCTTAAGCATTTTATAAGCTTGTTTCAGAGCCCATCTGCTCCTCGCAGCTCCCCGAGCAGTCCCTGTGTGTTCACACCACGGTGCCTTTGTTGAGGCTGTGTCTTCTGCTTGCAAGACTTTCACCACTCCACACACCCCCATCTTTCAGGGAGGTCAGTTCTTTGCTCACCTCTCCCTGCCTGACCAGGCAAAAGGAAGAGTCCCCTCCTTTGCAGTCCCTTTCTCTTGGGATATTTCCCACAGCCCGTGAGCTCCATGTCTTATTCATTGCTGTATCACCCAGCACTGTGGAGCTTCTCCTTGGCTGCGCACTCTCCAGTCTCAGTCCCAGCCTGAACCAATTAAATGAGAACCCGAGGATAGGGAATGGGAAAGCTGTGCTTCTACAAGCTCTCCAGGGCATTCTTCCTGCAGCCAGCCTAGACGCCCATTGGCCCCTGACAGGCCCACATCCAGCCTGGCTGCACTGAGTTAGATCTAAATCTGGAATCCCCTGGAAGTGCTGCAGTCCCTTCCCCCCTCCTCTGCAAGTGGCTAACCTCTGGGATCATGGTGTGTGTCCTGCATGGAGGTATCAGTGACCCCAGACCCCGGGCTTTCATTGGAAAGGGTCTGACAGTTCTGCTATTCCCCTGCCCCTTTATGTGCCCCTGCCCCTTTATGTACCCTCCTTAATCCAGTGAAACCTAGCAATTTTGAGAGGATAGGAATTTTGTTTGTTTATCCTTCCCCATTCATTCATAATCCATTTATTGAGCACCCACTGTGAGGCGGGCATTGTGGTGGACATAACACACCTTTGAGTAACTTATGGTCTGCTAGGGAAAGCGTGTTCTAGCCTTCTGAGAGGCAAGGCTGTGTGTATGTGTACGTGTGCATGAGTGCATGTATGCACATATGTGTGCTAAGACTAAGTGCTTGGATGATGTCAGGATTCTGAGTGGTGGCACCTGTCTGGCTGGGCAATTGGAGAAGGTTTGAAGGGAATGGAAGGTGCGACCCTGTTTGGTTTTTTTTGAGACAGACTCTCACTCTGTCACCCAGGCTGGAGTGCAGTGGCTCGATCTTGGCTCACTGCAACCTCTGCCTCCCAGGTTCAAGCAATTTTTCTGCCTCAGCCTCCCAAGTAGCTGGGACTACAGGTACGTGCCACCATGCCTGGCTAAGTTTTGTATTTTTAGTAAAGACAGGATTTCACCATACTGGCCAGGCTGGTCTCGAACTCCTGACCTTGTGATCCATCTACCTCAGACTCCCAAGGTGCTGGGAATACAGGCGTGAGCCACTGCATCTGGCCGTGACCCTGGTTTTATTTATTTACTTATTTATTTATTTTTTTTGAGATGGGGTCTGGCTCTGTTACCCAGGCTGGAGTGCAGTGGCACCATCTCAGCTCACTGCAACCTCCTCCTCCTGGGTTCAAGTGATGCTTGTGCCTCACCCTCTCTAGTAGCTGGGATTACAGGCACTCACAACCACACCCAGCTAATTTTTGTATTTTTAGTAGAGACGGGGTTTCACCATGTTGGCCAGGCTCAAACTCCTGACCTCGTGATCTGCCCATCTTGGCCTCTCAAAGTGCTGGGATTACAGGCGTGAGCCACCATGCCCATGCATGACCCTGGTTTTAAATGGTGGGGTGGGTGTCTGCAGGGGAGGAACCTGGTGCTCTTGGCTGAACTGTCAAGAGGAAGGAGGGGGAGACTGGAGGGCTGATTCTGAGGCTTTTCCCCATGGAAGATTACCTTTAGATTCATTTCATCCATTCATTCATTCTTTTCTCTGTGGAAGATTACCTTTAGGTTCATTTCATCCATCCATTCATTCATTCATTCATTCGTCAAATACCCGATGAGTACCTGCTCTCTTGTACTTAAATTTTGGACTGTAGACCAGCTGTTTTAGTGTCAGCTGGGAGCTTGTTAGAAATGCATGTTCTTAGACCAGCTCAGGCGTACTGAATCAGTATCTCAGGGGGTGGGGTTCAGGAATGTCTGCTTTTCACAACCTCTCCTGGTGATTTTTGCACATGCTAAAGTTGGATAACTCCCACTCCAGAATGTGGACTTTCCATCTCATTATTGTAGCCTCAGTGCTTAGCCAAAGTGGCTCCGTACTCATTTGTGGACTCACTGTTCACACGCCAGGCCCCCGTAGGGACCGGGAATGTGGGAGGATGCTTCAGGGGGAAGATGGCAAGGTCAGCCAAATTTGAAGTATTCCTGAGCCATGTGGGCAAAGACACCAGACAGACACCTCTGAGTCTAAGGAGAAAAGCCTGGCTTGGAGGTATTTTGGAAGTCATTAGCATATGGGTAGAATGACTAGATGACTAAATGTATGAAAAAAAAATTCTCAAGACCCATGTGAAAGTCCGAGAGGGGTGTGGTGGCCTGGCTGGCCTGAAGACAGGTATTCTGATGATTCTGGCCGGGGCCCCCATTTGCCTGGCACTGAGATGATATTAGTGTTTTTACTCTGTGAGCACTGTGCCCCTCAGGGCAAGCTGTGACTCCTATCACCAAACACTCAGGAACCATTGCTTTTGGGACCCTGGGGATGGTTTCATTTGTAGGCATCTGCCTTCTGTTAGGGTCCTTTTTTTTCCTTCTCTACAGGGGACAATATGACACTATCCAGCAAGACCTGATGGGAGTGGACACAGACTACCCTCATTTGCAGTAGTCATGGGCAAGCAGGTGGTACCCACAGTGTACCAGAGAATGCCCTACCCTCGAGTAATGTTCCCTGGTTTGCACAGAGTCAGGCCTGTAAGGGGCAGGGCTTTGGCCAGGACAGTGCTATAGAACTTGATCCTGGATTTATTTTTGGAAAGTGAATCCTGGAACCTACCATTGCACCTTAAGGGTTGCAGGAATCTGAACCCTAGTCCTGCCTCATGTGGTTTATGCAAAATCTATGTTTGGTAATCAAATGGTTAATAGAAATCTAAGCATAGGGCAGATTGAATAGACATGTGCATACACTGGATTCTTCTGTTGCAGGGAAGAGGAAGTGCTCACAATTGTTAGTTCCCTAGCTGGAAAATTATTTGCGATCTAGGAGAGCTTAGAAAAATATTTACCTTAGTTGCCCAACAACTTAGCAGTCCTTCTAGCAGCCAGTGACTTGTTACCACCTGACTATGTCCACCAGCATTTGTCAGAGTGATTTGACTCTGACTGGTCACCAGGTAATCTGTCTAAAGTTCAGAAGGTGTCAGGATGCCACCCTGAAGCTCCACAGTGACAGCCTCTCAAGTCTGTGCACTGTCCCCCACAGGTGACCTCAAAGCCAGCTGCCCATTTAACTGGGCACGGCATGGACACTGGCCCCAGCTCTCAGCCTTCTGAGGAGGTAGGTCTCTGCACCTTTCTGTAAGGAGGTGGTTGGGTTTGTGTGTGGTGTGCATTGGTGAGGCCTGGCCACAGGTTCCCTCCTTGGGGATAGGCAGTCCCTTGCCTGTCCTTCTGACCCTTGCTTGCAATTTGCCAGCAGAAAGGTGTCAGTAATCCTGGGGCACCAGAGGTGGGCATGGATTCTTACAGACCATTGCTGCCGCTGGGAAACAGGCAAAGACCCTCTCTATGAAGGCCAGAGCAGCAGCTTTTACTGGGGGACAACCCATTTCCAGCAGCCACCTGCTCTTGTGGCGTTTCCCATGGCGAATGAAATGTTTATTCTTTTCCCTTCCTCAGCCCTGGAAGCTGGTAGATGTGAGCAGGCAGTTTTTGTCTTTGGTGCCCTTGACTTTGGATTTCAAGCAAGCTGATCGCAAGTTTGCCCTTCTGTAGGGATGTAATTAAGCCACGGTTTTTGTCATTTCAATTACAGTAGCCCAATTTAGCCTGCCCCCCTTTAATACTTTGAAATTACTCTCCTCAAAAGTTGTATGCCAGTCATGCTTTCAGCCTTGACCAGCAGTGCTCGCTGGCGCCGCTTCTGAGCCGGCGTCACCACGGCAGGAGGCCGAGATGGCGGGAGGCTGGAACGTGGGCCCACTGCCCACAGCACCTCCTTTGAAGGCAGCGCCCCCTGCCCCCTGCAGTTGTTGCTCCCTGAAAGCACTTTAAACTCCTCGGCCCACACCCCGCCGCTGGAAGGGCCTCGGTGGAGAGAGGTCTGAGCTTTGTTAGTTGCGTTTTGATTTCAGTACAGGAGTTGATAAAACGAGATAAACCCCAGGCTCAGGAAGGCCGTGGAAATTAAACAGAGATGATATCAAAGTTCCCCTGAGTTTTCAACTGTGATACAGTAGCTCAGTTTTCTCCCAGACTGGGGCCGGGAGGCACGCCTTTGATTCCGAAACAATGTTCAGCATCAGTTAAGCCCAGCACTGCTGACTTTCAGGGATTAAGCACACTGTTGTAGTAATTCTTTGATCAGCTACAAGGGAGCAGTGTGCCGTCTGTATGAAGGGTCTTTATAGTTAAAGTTCATTTCTCCGTGAACCTGGGATGACAGTCTTGTGCTAGGTGCTGCAGTGCCGGGAGCTGGGGCCTCCCCAAGCGCTATCTGCAGCACTGCGGGCGGAAGCTGGAAGCAAGCTTGCTCCTGGCTTTGTTGTGTGGTTTATATGGTGCTCTTTGAGTATGGCATGGTGGAAAAAATCCTCTTGGCTTAGAAAACACTTCACCTTAACCCTCCCCAGCTTTCCCATTCCGTACACATGTGGGCACATGTGCATATGTGTATGTGTATGTGCACACACACACACACACACGCTACTCTCCTGCCTTGCAGAGGAAGCCTCTCAGGAGCAGACAACGCCTGAACCGAGGCTCTGCAGTCCCCAGCCTTGGAAATGACCTCGCAGAGGCTGTATGCCCGCTCAGGGGAGAGGTCAGAATGGAACCTTCTGGGACCTGATGACCTGCGAGGTGAAAGTAAGAGGACCTGCTCAAGGTTCAGTTTGAGTCCCTGGCATCCCAGCACCTTTATTCCTTACCCAGCATGTATTGAGAATAGACTTAGATTGGCCCAATCCTATAGTTCTGCAAAATCTCAACATTTGTCTTGTCATCCAAAACACTGGGTCAACTTTGGAGGTTCCCTATAGAGACCTTCCTTGCAGCCACAGCTGGGATGGCACAAGTTTTGCCATCTTGCTTCCCCCTCCTCCCGATTGGCCCTGCAACTTCCAGTTGGATATGGAGCCCCTGTGAGCTGTCGATCCTGCTCGCACCGTGCCATAGATCAACCTATTCCCTCCTGTGCGGTGCTCGGATCTCCCTCATTAGGCCTAAATTTACCTCCATCCTACACAAACATGGCCTTAGCTCATTTTTATTGTTGTAAATTATTTATGAGGGGAATGTTGAATCTTGAAACTGAGGTGTGAGGAAAATTAATCCCATGCTACTTTTATCCTTCTGTACTTTTTTCCCCCTTGCTTGACTTATTGAGCTGTGGCTAGAGAATGAAAAGCTTTGGCATTTTAAAATATAATTAGTGTTGAAACTGCTTTCTCAATTGGATGCCTTTCTGCCTAGTACAATGGAAAACAGACCAGACCCAGGGAGGAAGACCAGTCGTCCCACTCCTGGGAGGTGACCCAGTCACCCACCAGGTTTGATGTGAGCTTCAACTGGGAAGGAGCCTGAGAAAGCTTCTTGAGAGCTGCAAAGCACTGTCCAAATGCTACAGACCTGTCAGTGTGTTTTGTGGGCAGTTTGGACTTTGAGATACAGATGGATGCTGGATGAGGAGCTGTTGATACAACCTGGGGTTGTTGCAACCAGGCCTCAGGATTTGATGTGAGAGGGCCCGCATGAATGGCCTCCTGGAGTCCTCAGCCGCGGGGCCATCCTTCCTGGCTTGAGGCTCCGCGCGGCCTGGGAAACGTGGAGCACTAGTTAATAAATGGCCTTTTGTTAGGAAGGTCAATTGAAGTGCCGGTAGAGACGCCGTTAAGAGTAATTTGCAGTCAGAAAATATGTAATTCAGGGCAAGCGGCTTTGAGTGATGGCCCCTGCCATGGATATCTTGGGCGTTTCTCATTAAAAGCTGCCTTGGTTGGTGATGGCGCTTCCTCCATGAGTCGGCCGCAGCGCGCGCGGCCTGGAGCCATTTGTCCATATTTCACAAAGGCCGCCTTCGTCTGTCCGGGGCACAGCAGCTGGGGGCAAGGAAAGAGAACGGCGGGCGTTGGAGATGCTCTGCGAGCAGCTCTGCGGGGCCCTTTGGCAGGCCAGGCCCAGCTCCTTTGTCTGCCTCAGCCGGGGGCCGTCTGCAGCCATCTTTGAACCTTCTCCTCGGCCGCCGCAGGGCATTGTGGGAGCAGCATGGCTTCTTCCAAGGCCTGGTGACCCTCCCTCCTGCTGTTGAGAGCGGGCTCCAGGCAGAGGGCCATTGTCATCATTGTACCGGGAGGTACGATGTGACCAGGGGGTGTGGCAATGAATCCACCAGCAAATAAGATATTGCTTATTCATGCTTAACCCCACTTCCCTCTCTCTTCTCCTTTTTCTTTGTCCCTTTCTTTTCTCTCTATGATAGTAGAGTCCATACTATCTTAAAAAAAAAAAAAAAGAAAAAGAAAACTTACCTCACATGTTCTTTATTAAATTCACAGCGTGATATTTTAGCACTGGCAGAATTCGTACATTCTGTTAATGAGTTGTTAATTGCAAAGCATTCTTGGTAACCAACAGCAGGTACCAATATTTTGCAAACTGCAGCAATGTTATTTTCATGGTACCAATACTACGGGATTTTTCAAGTGCTGAGCCCTTTTGATCAGTGCCTGCTCTGGATCTCCAGGTGCAGATATTTAATTCTAAACCTTTACTGGGGACATGCCTGTGTATTCACTCAATAAATATTTACTTAATGCCTACTGTGTGCAGGAAGCACTAAGCCCTGTGTTTTATGCAGATAAACCTGCCTGGTAAATGAAACTTGAAAGTAGAAAATGATGCAGTGATGCAGTGTGATACCCCCTGCCCTGGCCGTTTAGAAGCTTATTTTCAGAAGAATTAGGTAAAGCATAACTTTGTTAAGCTTTTGTTGTAAACAGAAGAGGAGACTGCAGCTGTGCCAGGCACTTCCTAGCCTTGATCGAGGACTCAGCTCCATTGCACTGACAAGTCTGTTTCCAGAGCTTTTTGTGGGTTCCACAGACTTCATGGGAGACTTGCATACGGCATTTTGATTGTTCCTATTTAGGAGGCTGCAGTCATTTTTAATGGCCTCTGCCTTTTCTAATTCTAGGCTAGAAGCAAGAAGATTCTTCCTGCCTGCTTAGTGAGGTAGGGTGTTTGGTTTGTGTTAGAAGCAGTAACCAGCCTTGAGAGATCTGGCAGACCTACAGCCAGTGGCGTTTAATTGCTGCAGAAAGAGGTGGAATTTGACTTGCTCTTTTTCAGTGCTTGTCCTTTTAAAAGTACTTAGGTTCATTTACATATGGTGGTGTCTCTCTTATTTGCTTTCTGGTGCACTGCCACTCCAGCTGCCCAGACCCAGTGCTCTCTATATTCTACCTGTCTCCTCTGGTCACATCAAGAGGCAGTCAGCAGCAGAATAATAATTCCATTTTCCCTCCCTTTCTCTCAAAGTGCCCAGCAAGAATTATGATCATTGTTACTATTCGGCTTTGAGTAAGTGCCCACATGACCCGAGGGTAAAACACAACAAAGGGATCTGCCAGTCCCCTAGGGAGTGACGCCTATCACATTTCTGACCAGTTACCTGGACTTGTATGTCCCACACCCCACCAGCCTTATGTGCTTTTTTGAGCGCCTACTGTGTACCAGGGACCTCTCCAGACCTTTCATTTACATCTACTCTCTTTGACTCTCTTGGTGCTCACAGGAGCTCTGCGAGGGTCAGTATCATGACCTCGTTTTATAGCTGAGAAAATGAAGGGTCCATGAGGTTAAATTACTTACTCAAAGTCACCAGCTAGTCAGTCATGGAGCCGGGAGTCCAACACCATTCCTTCACCCAAGCCAAGAACACTTATTTCTATGTTTACAACATTCTTTGCTTCTTTGCAAAGCTCTGCCTGCTGAAGGCCTAACCTTGGCTGTGGGTTTGGAAGTCTAGGCCTCCGTAGGCGAGATTGCAAGGGAGAGAGAGGAAAGGTGTTGTTAGGCTTAGCCATGTCTGACGTGTCTTCAGAGCAGCTGCTGGTATCTGTTCAGAAATCAAGCAGCTGGATGGCGGAGTTAAGAATGACGTGCTCTTGGGTTTGAGTCAAACTTACCTCCTGAGAGTAGAGACAAGCTCTCGTGTTAGCTCAGTGTTCAAAGCTGGAGAAGAGTGGGGACCAGAGGTGATTTGAATTCTTGACCTAGGGAAAGGGTCACATAGGGTCAGGACTCATTCAACTAGTTCAGGTATGTGAACCTCAGGGTATTTGCCCCAAGATTCTGGTTCTGTCTGTTTGAGACTTTATATTATTCACATAAATGCTATGTTTGAATTTTATGCTTTCTTTTTCCTTTGCTGAACCAGGACCAGTCCACCATGCCTGAAGTCAAAGACCTCTCAGAAGCCTTGCCAGAAACGTCAATGGATCCCATCACAGGAGTCGGGGTGGTGGCTTCTCGGAACCGAGCCCCGACAGGCTATGACGTAGTAAGTCAAGATACTAGTTTGTACATTTTGCTCACTGATTCTACAAGTATTTATCTCCTGTGTCCAAGACCCTCTGACCCTTGCGTGTTAAGATGTGCTTCTTCCCTCTAGGAACTTAACCAAGGGAGGGTCTGGAGAGCATCCTGGTTTGGGAGTTAGAAGACCTGAGCCCATCTGGGCCATTTCCTGGCCTTGACCACCTCTATGATGGTCATTTTCACCTTCTGTAAAATTAAGGAGTTAGATTCATTGATTTTCAACTTCTGGTGGTGACATTTCATGAAAAGGATCCAGAGTCTATGAACGACTCCTGGTGGTTGTCATGTATTGTCGTGCATGTGTAAATATTGTAAAGGCATTGTCCTACATCTGTGTAGCCCTTTACAGCTTAAAATGTTTCCTACCTGTGAACTCATTTAACTCTCATGGGCTTTTGGAAGGCTGGGAGGGCAAGTAGCTGTATCGCCTCTTTGCTGATTAGGAGAACCCAAGCTCTGAGAAGTGAAGTAACAGAGTCCCAGTCTTTGGATATGGTGAATCATCAGGACCAGACTCCCTCCAAGTCCAGCGCTGTGGCTGACCATGCCACCACAATTTAGTGGAGAACTTTCCTTGCTTTAAAGCAGACATCTGTGCAGGCGTTCAGTAGTCCTGATGATTGGAACTGGTTATTTTGTTGTTTCCGTAGGTAAATTCTGCTTCAGTTGTAAAATTCTGATTACAAAGTACAGAGGAACATTACGGGGGTTTAATTAACATGGATATTATCCTGTGTTCTGAGATTCTAAGGTGGTCTTAGGTTTACTTTCCTCACTTTGTGACGTTTTGTGCTTATTCGCTGAAAATGGGCACCAAGAATACATAAGAGTGAAAGAACACGAATCTCATTAGCCAACACTGAAAACCTCCCACAGCAATTAGAATAGTGTCGGATGTCCTGCAGTGACGAGGATGCGATGCCTGGCCCAGCAGAAGATACCCCAAGGCAGCGTTTCGCAACTTCGGCACTGTTGACGTTTCGGGCAAGACAATCAGATAATTCTTTGTGCTATCCTGTGCTTCATAGGATGTTAAGCAGCATTCCTGGCCTCTCCTTAGTGAATACCAGTAGCACCTGTCCCTCCTCCCCTAGTGGTGACAACCCAGAATGTCTCCAGACATAGCCAGATGTCTCCAGGAGCAGGGGGTGGCTGGGCAGAATCAGCCCCCTTTGAGAACTGCAGTGGTCAAGGCAGATCTGTACTGGGTCAGCCAGTGCTGGGTCCTGGGTAAGGAAGAAGGAGCCTGTCCAAATGCTACACATCCCTTTTCCAACTGTTTGAAAGCTCATAAACATTTTAAAAGTGAAAAAGTGAAGGAATCTTTTTCTGACAAACATTTGAGTCTTTCCTGCCGCTTGACTTCAAAGCACGATTTGAATGTATAGCTTTCCATAAAATAGAATCATTAGGTATGGCTTTGTGCCACGAAACTCTGGGGGAAGCTAATAAAAATGTTCCTGATTTGAGAAGCCAAAGTGTCTTTTGATGAATTAGGGATGAAGCAGCAAGTCATGAATCAAGGCAGGGACTGGGAGTTCCCACTGTGGGAGAGGACGGGCTCAGGGGTCACTCTCCTAGGAGGGCTTACAGGGAGCTTGAGCCCAGGGCAGGGGTCTCCCCATCTTCCCATGCCCTCTTTTGTTGATCTGTATCTTTAGCATTCCGTTTGTACCTTTAGGGTCATCCTGCTTGCTTGGCTAGTGGGTGGCAGATGGCCTTTGATAGTTTGGTTTTCTGGAAGTCTTGGTAAGTCTGACAGGAGCAGAATCTATCCCTATCATTTTCTCCTAACATCGAGCTCAGGGCAGAAGAGCGCAGTGTCAAATGAGTAAAATTAATAAGCACATTTCATGATTGTGCTGTGCCGTGCATTTTAGTGGGAGGTGAGCAGGGCAAGGGGCTTGAGCTCATCCGCCCGGTAATTACCCAGCTCTGCACGGCCGAGGTAGAGACTGCTCCGGCTCCCTCTGAAAGCCCTAACAGGGAGAGAGGTGGGAGTCCCCTCTTGGTGCTGGCCTCTGGACTGTGTGCAGACAAGCGTCTCGTTCCCCAGAGGTCTGGCCCCAAGTTCAAGGAAGGCGGGGAGGGCATGGTGAGAAGAGAGACTTCTCATTCCTTTTATCTGGAGTTTCATATTAAGTCAACATCCAAACCAAAGTGCACGGCGCTCTGTGGTGGCTAGGCTGCAGAAATGCTCAGACAGAACTCCAGCAGATGAGGAAGCCCTGCTGCGGATTGGGCCGAGACCTCTCTCTGTCTGGTGTAGCTGCTGTAGGATTAATTTCTCCCTGCACACAGAGCCCGTTGAGTACTGCCACCACGCAGCCCTGCGAGTTAGGCACCAGATGGACTGGTGACCCTGAGTAGCACAACTGCTTTAAAATGAGCTTAGGTCCCATTGCTGCTCGAGGTAAAAGGTGCCAAATGTTCATTTATAAAAATTTAATTCAATAACTTCCCTTCTCTCTGGGTCAGGGGAGCCTTCTTAGGCTAGGGGGCTGGAGATTATATGCTAAACTTCTCAATTTATTGTTCCGATGTCTGCAGTCCTCTCTGAAAGAGCCTCCCTTTTCTGTTCTGCACCCACACTATCTGGGAGTGACTGGTGCTTCTCTCCCCTTGCAGTCAGAGTTGGGGTGAGGCTCGTGCGTCTTTGTGATGCCACGTGCCCGGAGTAGTGACTATATGTCATAGATGACTAGTGTTTGCCAAAGATAGTGCATGCGATTTTATCCTGTGTGGATGGTCAGTTTTCACAGAATTGTAATGCTATAAGAAGCACTTCCTGCTACAATTCCTGTGTGCGGAATGTAACCTTTGATTTACAAGCCACTCTGGGATGTTGCAGTGTCTGCAGGGCATCAAGCTGGACATTACTGAGAATCATTGTTGGGTGTGTTTCCAGCGATATACATTTTACCTTTCACCGACATTCCTTTGCCTTTCTAAGTAAATGCTTATGACCAGGCGTGGTAGCTCATGCCTGTAATCTCTGCACTTTGGGAGGCCAAGGTGGGCAGATCACTTGAGGTCAGGAGTTGAAGATCAGCCTGGCGAACATGGTGAAACCCCATCTCTACTAAAAATACAAAAAAATTAGCTGGGTGTGGTGGTACGTGCCTGTAATCCCAGCTACTCATGAGACTGAGGCAGGACAGTGGATTGAACCCAGAAGGCGGAGGTTGCAGTGAGCCAAGATTGAGCCACTTTGCTCCAGCCTGGGCAATAGAGTGAGACTCTGTCTCTGAATAAATAAATAAATGAATAAATAAATTCCTACAACTCAGACTGAAACTGCAACACTATATTTATGAGATGACTCTTTTTCCATAAAAAACATGTCTTCCTTTCCTTGAAAATGTACTTTTCTTGGTTAAAAAAAAAAAAAAAAAGTTAGCAACACAGAGAAAGTGAGACGAATCAAACACTCCAGAACATTTTAATTTTACATTGTTTATCTGTCCACCCCATTTTTTGAGTACCTACTATGTGCCAGCTAGGAGCTGGGGAAACAGCGATGAGCAAAACACACACAGCTCTGCCTTCATGAAGCACACAGTCTGGAGAGGAAGACAGGCAATGATGGTTGCAAATAAATAAAAGATGAAACTGGGGGTAAGTGCTTTGAAGGAAAATCTTATAGATGATTTATCTTTCAGATCTAGCTTTCCAGATAATTCTGACAGCATGAACCCCTTGCATCCTACTTCTAAAAATCACGGATCATTCCTTTCTTTCCATACCTGGAAGCCTGCTAGGTGTTGGAGCCTTTCCCAGGAGACCACCTCGAAGGTGCTCACCATTCTTCAGTGCCAGCTTTCTCACCTGCCACCACATGGCTCCTTTTTTGTTGGTGACATCTGTGAGGTTGTCCCATGGCTGAGTTCAGCTCCCTGCCCACCTGGCAGCTGCTGCTCTGGCCTTTCTGGCCTGTGCAGGGGTTGGACGCCGCTCTCCCTGCGTCTCCCCCTCCTCTGTGACCCTCCATGGTGTCTTAGTCCATTTGTGCTGCTATAACACAATCCCTAAGACTGAGTAGTTTATAAAGAGCAGGATTTATTTCTTACAGGTCTGGAGGCTGGGAAATCTAAGGTGAAGGGCCTGCATCTGGCAAGGGCCTCAATGCTGCATCATCCCATGGTGGAAGGTGGAGGGACAAGAAAGGGAGAGTGAGCAGGAGGGGACCACACACATCCTTTAATCAGGAACCCACTCCAGGGATAAGGCTGTTGAGGACAGAACCCTCAGGACCTAATCACTTCTTACAGGTCCCGTCTCTCAACACTGTTGCATGGGGGATAAAGTCTCTAGCACGTGAACACTACGGGCACATTGAAAGCGCAGCACATGACTTCCCATAGAACAGCTGAGACCAAACTTACTTTTAATGAGAACTTTCTGGGACTTTGGGGGATAATGGGAGTGAGATATTAAAACTCAGAGGATCTTGACAGCTGTGGTGGGGGTCCAGGTCCATGCTCAGACCTCTTCCTAGCCAGCCCTCTGTCTTGCTGTTGGCTGACTTCATCTTGCCTACCTCAGAAAAGCGTTGTGAGCTGCCAGGCTAAACTGCGTCCTGGTCTCAGAGAGACTAGGAGATATTTTATTCTTTTTCCTCACGCCAATTTAAGACCTCCTCCATTCTCTTCTTGAGAAATCCCACCCAACACACGGGAGTCTTTCTGGCAAAGTAACCCTGAAGTGACAGATCAACCTCAGGCTCTGTGACTCTTTTGGAAAGTCCAGGTAAGGGATTCCCAAGCTTTAGTGGGCCTCAGTCCCCAGGAGGGCCCCGTATCAGAGTTCCTGCCTGAAGATGCTTTCCACCCTCGGGCATATCTAGAAGAGCAAAGGCCTGATGATAATAAGCATAGGTTTCAGTGGCAGGGAAGGAGCCACTCCCCAGGAGGTCTCTCTGATAACCACATATAGGATAAAAATCCAAATTATTTGATTTGGCTTTCATGATTTCAGTGTATCTTACAGTTTCACTTCCTTCTATTCATCCTTTCTCCAGCCCCATTGAACGGCTCACATTCTCACATCCAGAATAAGCAGGAACTTTGTACCATTGTACCTTTAAACCCTCTTTTTTCATATTTCTGAAATGCCTATACCCAGTGCCCCAACTTTTAAGTAAAATTTTTCTCATCCTTAAAACCCAGGTTACATAGCCCCTTAGTGAAACTTTTTCTGACCGTTATTCATTTATTTGCTCATTGGTTTCACAAATGTTTATTGGCCACTTAGCTATTGTCCAAGGCACTGGAAATCCAGTATCCTGAGAAGGCCAGGCTCCATCAAGTGAGAGGTGAGAGATGAGGACGGGCAGGGGGGTGAGACCAGATCATAGCCGCTAAGGAGTTTGCTATTATTCTGAGGATGGTAGGAGTGATTGGGAGATTTTAAGAAAAAAGAGGCTCTTAGCCAGATTTGTGTTTTCCCAAGTTCACTTGGTTGGTACGGAAAACAGTTCGGGGGAGGATAAGCAGTGAGGCAGGTGGGCGTGTGTGGAGGCTGTGAATTTGTGCAGAGTGAGAGCTAGAGCCTGTGCCAGGCTATTGACAGTGGACATGTGAAGCAGTACATGGATCCTGGGGCTGTGGGAACTTGGGACATGGGAACCCAAATACGTATATTCTTTGATGGCAAGAATGGGTTGAATGTTGGGAGTCGGGGGAGTGGGGAGGAAAGGGAAGGATGAGAGTGCCACAGCGTGTCTTGTTGGCCAGGGGTAGATGCTGGTGTTCTCTGCTGGGACAGGAACAGAGACAGCCAGGTCGGGTGGAGGCAGGAGGGAGACTCTTGGGTCAGTTTTGAACACCTTGAGTTTGAGCTGCTTATATGACTCTAGCGGAGCCCTAGGACCGAAGGTCTGGAGAGGGGTCTGGGCACCATCTTCATATAGCAAGGACCGTGGGCATAACTGGGCTTGTCTGGGGAGGGTTGTGGGACTAGAAGAGAGGTTGTGCCATTTCAGACTCCACTGCCGTGGAGGGTCACTGATTAAGGATGGGCAGAGGAGGAGGCACTCAAAAGGGGACTAAGCCTGAGCATCCAGAGAGGTGGGTGGAAAATTAAAGAAAACTAAGGGGAAAAGTGTATTTCTATAAGAAGGTGTGGTGAGTAATGTTCAAAGTTGCCAAAGTGAAAGGAGCCTGAAGGGTGTCCATTGGGTTTAATGCAAGGAGATGGTTGTGAACTTGGTGGCAAGCTCAGAAGCAAGGATAGAGTGAACCTGCAAGGTAAGTAGGAGGTGGTAACAAGAGGTTGAGAGTGCAGATGACGTTTGAAGAGGAGAGGCCAGGGCGTAGTGGGAGCTAGAGGATGCTATGACCCCAGGAGCCTTTTCTCCCTTTGTTAAAGGTAGGAAAGTGTTCAGTGTGTCTAGTTGCTGATGAGAAGGAACCAACAGAAAGGGAGGGGTGTAGATATAGGAGAGAGGGACTGGCTGATGAAGCAGGGCCCATGAGGGGGCAGAGGAGTTGGGATCCAGAGCCCAGTCAGAGAGGGGCACCGGGTCATGTTTCTTTAGCCTTTGCCCCGTCCTGCCCCTGCGCGCTGGGAAGCCAGCCTTGGGCTCGGCCTGTGCGGGCAGCACATGGGCCAGCTGCCCTGAAAGTCTCCACTTCCCCTTTTTTGCTGCTCCCCCCTCCCCCTATGTCTCTTTCTCTCAACACTATTTCTGAAACTAATTAGACAAAAGAACCTTTTGTAAAAAACAACTGGACCTTTATAATTTATATATGCCCAAAATGTAATAGGAATTTTCTGAATAATTGGAGTTTCAAATGCTCGAACGCAAATATGAGGGACTATGGGGATCCTAGGAGAAGTCAGCTTCTCTCTGGGCCAGTGGGCTGGGTTTAGGGAACATAGGGAGGGATAAGTTTAAAATCCCAAACCTCCAAACGAGGTCCTATTCTTTTACTTACTAAAGTAAGAGAAGGAAAAAGAATCTCAATGGTGATACAAGTTCAAACAAGCTTGCATTTTTATATAGTGCTCAAGGAATTTTTAAAAATCACGTTATGAAAAGCATGTGAAGATGGCAACTATATCTTGTTAAAAACATATGGCAGATATCAAGTGAAAATGTGGGACATTGGCATATCCCGTCTGAGCACAGCTGTCACATGGATTTTCAGAAAGCCGAAGCTGTGGTGGGGGGCTTTTCGGGGGGCAGGAAAATTGCCCTCTTTCCCCATGGGCTGGAGGACAGCGGCAGCCCAAAGCCTCAGGCACTTGCCCCTCCTGGAACTCTGCCTCCATGAAGCGAATGAGGAAACAAGGGCGGCGGCAGCTTGTTCCGGCTGTCCTGGCTTCCTGAACACAGAGCTTTGCTATCGGGGGGCTACTAACTGCAGAAATAACCACAGACTTTGAGTCCTGCCACACAGATTGGTTTATTTTCAGAACCAGAGCTTGTTTTGATAAAAGGCACCAGGTGTTCCTCCTCTTTGTTTTGTTAGAAAATACATTAAGCTGAGATTTACTGAAAATGCGGAAAGTGGTTTTGTAACTAGCCCTGGGCCTTTGTTCCCTGTGGCCTGGATTAGCAAACCTCTTTTAAGGTCCTTCCCTCCACATTCCCCTTTGTCCTGCCACACCCTGGCCCCAAGGGAGCAGAGCTGCGGTCTGAGAGGATGCACGTGGCACACTTAGCACAGTGCTGGCATCCAGGAGGTGTGCAGGAGGCAAACATCAGCTGTCGTTAGGTGATCCCATTAGAAATAGTGGCCTAAAGCACCTGGTTGCAGAGGAGCTGGTCTTTTCTTCTTCTAGGCTTCCCTTCCCTGCCAACCGTGAATTTTTTGTTTTGACCCAAAGTTCCCACTAATGACTTGTTCCGTAGTTGGTTCATTTGGAAAGTGGTAGGGAACAGGCAGTGTTCTGGTACTTCCTTCTGTTCGCAAAAACTTCCTAATTCCCTGTTTAAAAAGCCTTCTAACAATGAAACGCCAATTAATTGGATTGATGAAAAAAGATGAGATGCTTGCTTTAATTTTTCTTTCATTTTTTAATTTTTCAGCTAAACTTTTTATTTTGAGAGAATGGTAGACTCACATGCGGGTGTAAGAAGTACTACAGAGAGATCCTGTTTATCCCGAGTGGTAACATCTTGCAGACTAGTACAATGCCACAACCACGATACTAACATTAATACAGTCAAGATACAGAACATTTGTTTTAAAATGTACCCAGGTTTTTGTTTTTATTCAGATATGATGTGGCCAATAAATTAGGAGAGGATTGCCACTGGAAAGATTATTACTCACAGTTCCCAAGAGGAGCAGACAGGCCACACCCTGCAGGGCCACCTGGGAAAGTGCAGGTGGGGAAGTGCAGGTGGGGAAGTGCAGGGTGGGTCAGGAAGCACAGGGAGCCAGGGAGAAATGAGCCAGGAAGGGCAGTTTCAAGCAGGGTGAGAACACTTAGAACTGATTAAGTTTGAATAATTTTGGCAGGTTCTGGGGTACATGGGTGAGTCCCTCTATGTCAGGTACCTGACCCTGGGGAATCGTGTCCTGGACTGCAAGAGCCCATGAAAGCAGGCAGATGGAGATAAGAACTCAGCATTGGTTGCTCTGCATATCCAAGGTGTGCACACGAGCAAGTCATTCACCTGGGAGGGGCAGTCCCTCCCTGCTTCTGTAAGGCCTCAGGATATCAAAGCATCATAAAATATAGAAAAAACCTGCCATAATACAATTTCTATCACCATAAGGATCTTCCATGTTGTCCTTTTATAGCTACACTCACTTCCCTTCTACTACCACCTTCTTCTTCATCCTTGATAGCCACTAATCTGTTCTCCATTTCTATAATTCTGACATTTCAAGAATCTTATATAAATGGAATTATATAGTATGTCACCTTTTGGAATTGGCTTAAAAAAAACTCAGCATAATTCTCCTGAGATGCATGCAGAGAGTCTATTGTGTGGGTTAATAGTTTATTTCTTTTTACTGATAAATAGTATTCCATGGTATGGATATCCCACAATTTGTTTGATCATTTACCCATTGAAGGACATCTTGGTTGTTTTCATTCTGGAGCTATTATGAATAAAGTTGCTGTACTCACATGAAGGTTTTTGTGTGGCTGTGTTTTTACTCCTCTGGGATAAATATCCAGGAATGCCTTTGCTAGGTCATGTGGTAGTTGCACATTTAGTTTTTAAACAAAATGTTAAACTACTTTTTGGGATAGCTGTAATGAATGTATGAGGATCCAGTTTCTCTCTATCTTTTCCAGCATTTGTTATTGTCAATATTTTTTTTGTTTTAGTCGTTCTGACAGGAAGTGTAGTGATAATTCATTTGGTTTCACATTGAATCTCCCTAGTGGTTAATGAATGATGTTGAACATCTTTTCATGTGCTTATTTGCCATCTGTATGTCTTCGATGAAAATTTCTTCATGCCTTTTATTCATCTTCTAATTGGATTGTTTGGTTTTTTGCTGTTGAGTTTTAAGAGTTCTTTGTGTATTCTAGCTATGAGTCCTTTGTTGGATATGTGGTTTCCAAATATTTTCTCCTAGTCTTTACTTGCCTTTTCATCTTAACAGGGCCTTTCACAGAGCAAATGTTTTTAATTTTGATGAAGTCCAATTTATTGCTTTTTCTGTCTATGAATCACGTTTTGGTGTCAAGTCTAAGAACTCTCTGCCTAGCTCTAGATCCTGAAGATATCTCCTGTTTTCTCCTACAACTTTTATAGTTTTACATTAACACTTAAGTCTGTGATACATTTTTTTTCCTTAATTTTTGTATAAGACGTGAACTGAGTTCAAAGTTCCTTCTCCCCTCTTTGAAAGAGTAATTGCTCTAGCATTATTTGTTGAAAAGGCAACCATTCTTTTTGAACTGCTTTTGAACCTTTCTCAAAAATCAGCTGAGCTTATTATGTGGTTTTCTACTTTCATTCTATGTGTCCATCCTCTGCCAATACCACTCAATAGTGATTACTGCAGCTGTATGGTAAGTCTTGAAATTGGATACTGTATTAGTCCATTTTCTTTTGTTTATAACAGAATATGTGAAACTGGATAATTTATAAATAAATGAAATTTATGTCTTACAGTTCTGGAGGCTGGGAAGTCCAAGTTCAAGAGGCACATCTGGTGAGGGCCTTCTTGCTTGGTGAAGATTCAGCAGAGTCCCAAGACAGTGCAGGTCATCTCATGGCGAGGAGGCTGAGGGTACTAACATGCTAGCTCAGATCCCATCCTCTTTTTATAAAGCCACCAGTTCCACTCCCATGATAAGCAATCAATCTATTAATCTGATGAATGAGCCCTCATGATCCAATCACCTCTTAAAGGCCCCCCTTTTCAATACTGCTACAATGGGGATTAAGTATCAGCAGGATTTTTTGAGGGTACATTCAAACCATAGCAGGTAGAATGATTCCTTCTACTTTATTCTCCTTTTCCAAAATGATTTTAGCTATTCCAGTTATTTGTCCATATAAATCTTAAAATAATCTTGCCTATATCTACAAAAAACTTATTGGGGTTTTAATGGGAATTAATGTTAAATCTGCATATCAATTTGAGGAGAATTCACATCCCCACTATGTTGAGTATTCCAATTCATGAACATAATATGTCTCTTCATTTATTAGTTCTTCTTTCATTTCTTTCACCAGCATTTTGTAGTTTTCAGCAAACAAGCTCTATAATGTTTTGGTAGATTTAAGCCTAAATACTTATTTTTAGATTTTGAGCAATTATAAATGGAATTGTACTTTTAATTTTGATGTTCACATGTTCATTGCTGTTACATAGAAATTCAGTTAATTTTTATAGGTTTATCTTACATCCTGTGACCTTGCTGCACTCATTATTAGTTCTAGGTTTTTGGTTTTGTTTTTTCTAAGATTCCTTGTGATTTTCCACCTGGGCAACAATCTCATCCTTTTTTCTTTCACATCTGTATGCCTTTTATTTTTTTTTTCTTGCCTTATTGCAAAGGGTAGAACATCTAGCACTATGTTACCTGTGAGAGAGTAAGTAGACCTTCTTGCCTTATTGCTGATCATAGGTGGAAAACATTCAGTCTTTCACTTTTTTTTTTTTTTTTTTTTTTTTTTTTGAGACTGAGTCTTGCTCTGCTGCCTAAACTGGAGTGCAGTGGTGTGATCTCAGCTCCCTGCAACCTTCACTTTCTGGGTTCAAGCAGTTCTGCCTCAGCCTCCAAAGTAGCTGGGATTACAGGCATGTGCCACCATGCCCAGCTAATTTTTGCATTTTTAGTGGGGATGGGGTTTCACCATGTTGGCCAGGCTGTTCTGAAAGTCCTGACCTTGTGATCCACCTGCCTCGGCCTCCCAAAGCACTGGGATTACAGGCTTGAGCCACTGTGCCTGGTCCCAGTCTTTCACTCTTAAGTATAGTATTAGCTGAAGGTTTTTTGGTAGGTGCTCTTTATCAAGTTGAGGGAGTTCCTTTCCATTCCTGTTTTTCTGAGGGTTTTTATCATGAATAGGTGTTGAATTTTGTCAGATGCCTTTCCTGCATCAATTGATATGATCGTGTGATTTTTTTTTTTCCTTTAGCTTGTTAACATGGTGGATTAAATTGGTTGGTTTTTGAATATTAAACCAGCTTTGCATCTGTGGAATAAATTTCACTTGGTGATGGTATATAATTGTTTTTATTTATTGCTGAATTCTCTTTGATAATAGATTGTTAAGAATTTTTTTCTGGCTGTTACAGATGTGTGAAAAAGAAAGGAAAAAAATGTTGTGTTTGTGTTTATGAGGGATATTGATGCGTAGTTTTCTTTCTGTATACTGTCTTTGTCTGGCTTGGTAATACCAGATTCATAAAATGAATTGGAAAGTGTTCCCTCCTCTTCTGTTTTCTGGAAGAGACTGTGTAGAATTAGTGTTAATTATTTTTTAGATGTTTAGATGTGGAAGTCTGGGATCCTTACTCTGGCCTTGTTGGCATGGGTGGGTGTGGGGCCACTGTATTTTATGTGGCATTTGGCTGGAGTAGAGCAATTATTGTCTAAACGTTTTCTCTCTTGCTAGGCTGCCCCCTGACTAGAGAAAGTAGGCTTTTGTTGTTTTTGTTTGTTTGTTTTTTGGTTTGTGTTTATTGCTGTTTCTGGGTTGCTGATTTCTTTAGCTTCAAGTCTGGGATATATGAGGCAGAAAGAAAACCACGGAACTCACCACCATGTTGTTCCCTGGGTCATGAGAGCCCTAGCTGGTCAGACATATTCTTTCACCTTTCAGAGTCTTCTTGTGTGTGTTTGGTATAATTTCCAGTTTTTTTTTAGTTGTACTTACTGGGAAGATTAGGGAAAAGTTTACTTACTCCATATTCCTGGAAGCGGAAGTACTGGCTTGCTTTAATTTTATGTTAGTTCAGCGTTAGCCAAAGAACCTGTTTATTTCTAAGCCTGTCATAAATCTTTCCAAAACATTTAGGTTTCAACCTTAATATTATATATATAGGCAGGAAGTGTGCTATTGTGTTCTTGTAAAATACTTGCTAGCTACTCCTTAAAGTCTGTAAGACTCAAAATGCTTCAGGGCCATCTTTCTCAATTTTCGTGGTCCAGATTTATAGTATTAAAAGGCTGTTTGCATGAGGGATGATGCAAATTAGGAAGAGGAGACGTGGCTGGAGATGAGGATTGCGGCTGGTGAGCTGTATTGAAAGGTAGAGACCACTGAAGAAAAGAAAGAGTCCTTGAGATGTCTCCAAGAAGGGGAGACAAGACTGGAAGGAAGGATCTGTTCTGGTTCTTGAAGTAGGCAGATGTGTCAACTTGCTTCTGTCATTCATTCATTCATGTCTTTGTATTGTTTTGTTTTAATAGCACAAGTATTATACTGTATAAATATACTCTCATTGTAAAAGATTCAAGCAATAAAGCCCTGTCCCCTTCCCTTTCCCAGAGGTAATTATCGTTAACAGTTTGGTCTGTATCCCTCCAATCCTTTTCCCACAAACCTGCAAATACCTATTTATAGAGAGAGGCCCTATAGTTTGGTGGTGACCTTGGTTAAGTTACTTTACCTCTTAGTGCCTCAGTTGTCTTGTCTCAAAAGTGAGGATTAATACCAGGACTTTCCTCACAGAATTGTGTTGAGGATTAAATTAGCTAATGTTTGTGATGTATTTAACAGTGACTGGCAGTAGCGTGAGTGTTGTGGCCGTTACTTAGTGTTATTATTATGTATTCTTATGCAGTACATAATGTACCTTTTCTTTTTCCCTTAACATTATATATAAGAAGTCTTTCCATGTCATGACGTGCCACTCAGCCTCTATTCTTCTACTTGTATGTTTCCCTTCTGTAGAGTAACTTAGTAACCACTGCGCTGCTGATAAAAATTTAGATTTTTCTTTTTGGTCTGTGAAAAGCAATACTGATGATGAGTATCCCTATTCATACATCTCTGGGTGTGTGCTGGTGGATCAAAGGATGTGTGCATTTTAAATTTTAGTAGTTACTATACCAGGTAGCTTTTCAAAAATGCTTTACCAGTTTATATATACTCCCAGTAAACAGTATACCCAAATAACTATTTACCCTTGTCCATACCATTACCCTTTATTGTCAGTGTTTTCATTACTTTTCAAAACTGGAAGCTCATTTTGTGAATGTACAGTTCTGTGATTAGCAATAAGGCTGAGCATCTTTTCATGTTTCTTGGCCATTTGCATTTGACTATCAGTTTCCAGTTTTTGTAGTTGGCTCATGTGGCTGACTTTCTCTTCCTTGTTTCTAGGCTTCCCTCATATATTCTGTGTATGGATTCTTTGCCTGTTGTATGTGTTACAGATATTTTTCTCTCAGACTGTCAATCTTTCAACTTTGTTCATAGGCTCACATTTTGTTGATACGTTTGTTCCTCTTATCAAAGTTTTGTTTTGTTTTTATGTCATCATATCTGTCAATCTTTTTCTTTCTTTCTTTCTTTATGATTGTTATTATTTGTTTGGTCTTAATTCTTTAAAAAGACCTGTCTAGATGCTAAAACTAGGAGGTGATATTTTTATGAGAAACAGTATATTTACAGAGTCTCAGAGTATCTTCCACAAAATACTTATGAATTACAAAGGAATAAAAGTGGGGAAACCAAGCAGATACCACTGTAAGCGAGTGATCCAAGTTAACATTACCAGTAATGAGACAAGTAGATGTCCTGTGCCTGCTGATATGCTACACTGAGAAGGACACAGCATGTAAATGACCATATGGATATGAAAACACATATATACACACATGCATAGAAATGCAGTGTATACATATATAAACACAGAGAAAGAGGGGAAGCAAATATAGTAATGTTAACATTTTAGGGAATCTGGGGACAGGGTATATAGGCATTCTTTGAATTATTTTTGTAGCTGATCTTGAAATCTGAAATTATTTTTACATAGAAACTTAAAAAAATTAGAAACAGAAAAGCCTGACTATCCCAGGATAATAGAAATATCATCTATTTTCAGCTAATATACCATCTATTTTATTGATTTGGCTTTTTAAACATCAGAGTTTTATTTTGGAGTGGAGTGTAAAGTGGAGTCTAACTTATATTTTTCCAATTGTGTAGCCATTTTCCGAACACTGTCCTCTCCCTGCAGTTTTGATGAGCTGCAGTTGTCATACGCTAGGTCTTTGCATATACATAGATTTCTGCGTTACACCGATGAGAACGCTCGTTTCCTATCCCACAGATGAAACCCACAGCAGCTTCTTTTTCCTTAATATAGGGCCTTTATGCAGGGAATACAAGACATGGGGGAAACAGAAATAAACTTTATTACCACCTCCTTCTGACCCCTGATGACCCCAAACCAGACCCCAGCTAGCAGGTGAGGGGCTGATCCTGGAAGCCCGATCCTAGGGGTCTGCAGAAATGCTGGGAGGCCTTTGCCCTTCAGGCTGGGATGTGAGGCCCATGTGCATAGAGGTTGTAGTAGATGTAACAGCAGCTACACTGCAGCAGGCCAGGGCCAGGGGCATTAACAATACTCAGGTTAAGTCGAATCATACCACTAACAGTAAATCATGCCTTTAGCATTCAACGCTACTTTTCTGCTTAAATTTAAAGTACTGCGTTATGAGGACATTGTAACATCTTGCTTATAACTTAAGGCCTGCAGGCTTCAAATGATTTAGGAAGCAGCCTGCTGACCACAGGAAGAAATTTTGTTGTAGGGTGGCGTTTACTTGGGCCCCAAAGAGAGGGATTTTCCAGACTGTTTTTAGGCCGTATTCTCTTTAATTAATCAATTTAACCTATTCTTCCACAATAGCTCACTGTTTCAGTGATCGCAGGTTTATAGCATCGTTTTGAAGTTAGCAAATTGTTGATTTTCTAAAAACTGAGGTAAAGTTGCCCGTAACGTAAAATTAACCATTTTAAAGTGAACAATTTAGTGGCATTTAGTACATTCATAATGTGGAACAACCACCACCTCTATCTAGTTCCAAAACATTTTTATCGCCCCAAAAGGAAATCCTGTACCCGTTAAAAGTTGTTCCTCATTCTCCCTTCTCTGCCATCCTCTGGTGTTCTGTCTCTATGGGTTTGCCTGTTCTGGATATTCCATATAAATGGAATCACATAATATGTGACCTTTTTGGTTTGGCTTCTTTCACTTCGGATCATGTTTTCAAGGTTTTTATAGTGTGTTTTAATGTCTGCTAGAACTATTTCCTTCCTCCTACTTTTTTTCAAAAATGTTTTGGTTACTACCACATATTATTTTTTTCTACAATAACTTTAGATTCAACTTGTCAAATTGCACAAAATACTATGTTTTGATCCTCAGTGCAATTGCAATGAGTTAATAAGTTGATTTGAAGGGAATCGACATATTTGCAATATTGAGTTTTCCTATCTGGGAACATGGTTTGAATACTTAGGTCTTGTTTTAGTCCCTTTTAGTGAACTTTTAAAGTATCCCACAGATGTTTTGTCATTTCTGTTATTGTATGTACGTGTTTGGTTTCTGTTGCGCATAGATTCTTTTTTTATAGCTTTATAATTGACATACAATAGACTGCATATATTTCGAGTGTATGATTTGATGAGTTTTGGCCTATGTATGTAAACGCCTGGGAAACCATCATCACAGTTAAGATAATGAACATGTCCATCACCCCTAAAATATTCCTCCTACCCTTTTACAATGCATCCCTGATTTAGCTTGGGTATTTGTCACCCCAAATCTCATGTTGAAATGTAATCCCCCCATGGGCAAAAGTAGGGCCGGGTGGGAGGTGATTGGATCACTAGGGCAGATTTCTCATGAATGGCTTAGCATTCCCCTGGGGTGCTGTCCTTTCAAGAGAGAGCTCTGGAGAGACCTGGTCATTTAAAAGTGTGTGGCACCTGCGTTCATTCTCTCACTCTTGCTCCTGCTCTGGCCATGTCACATGCCTGCTTCCGCTTCACCTTCCTCCATAAGTAAAAGCTCCCTAAGGCCCCCCAGAAGCCAAGCAGATGCCGGTGCCATGCCTGTATAGCCTGCAGAACCATGAGCCAGTTAAACTTCTTGTCTTTATAAATTACCTAGTTTCAGGTATTCCCTGAGACTAGCAATGCAAGAATGGCCTAATACAAGCCCTCACTCCCCCAACCCCATTTCTGGGAAACCATTGGTCTACTTATTTTCTGTCACTAGTCTAGGTTGCATTTTCTAGAATTTTATGTAAGTTCTTTATTTTGTCTGGCTTTTTTCTCTCAGAATAATTATCTTGAGATTCATTCATATTGTTAAGTATGTCCATAGTCCTTGTTTGTTTGTTTAATGAGTAGTGCTCTGTTGTACACCTGTATGACAGTTTACCTGTTGAGGGTTATTTGGCTTGTTTCCAGTTTGGGCTATTAAAGTAAAACTGCTGTGAACATGCATATGCAAGTCTGTGTGTGGACAAATGCATTCATTTCCTATGGATAAATACCTAGGAGTGGAAGGGTTGGATTACACAGTAGATGTATGTTTAACTTTTAAAGAAACTGCCAAATTATTTTCCAAGTGGTTGTATCATTTTGTATCCCAGCAGCCAAGCATTAGAGTCTCAGTTCTTCCACATCCTTGTCAACACTTGAGATAGTCATTCTTTCAATTTTAGCCATTCTAGTGGGTGTGTATTTGTTTATGATTTTAGTTTGCATTTCTCTAACAAGTTATGATTTTGAGCTTTTTTTGCCATTAGTATGACTTCTTTGGTGAAGCATCTGTTCACATTTTTTACCTGCTTTTCATTGGGTTGTCTTATTCCGTTGAAAGGGTTCTTTGTATATTTTAAGTACAATTCCTTTGTTGGATATGTATGAACTATTTTCTCCCAGTCTGTAGCTTGCCTTTTCATTTTCATTTTCTTAACAGTATTTTTGAAAAGCAAAAGTTTTAAAATTTGATGAAGTCTAGTTTATTAATTTTTTTTCTTTTATAGTTGGTGCTTTTTGCATTACATTTACTAAATCTTTGCTAGCCCTAAGGTCAAGACTTTTCCTTCTAATCCCTCCTGGAAGTTTTATGGTTTTAGTTGTTATATTTAGATCAATGATGTATTTCAAGTTAATGGTTATATGTGGTATGATATATGGATCAAATATCATTTTTATATATAGCTGTCCATTTGTTCTAGTACCCTTTCTTTAAAAATATCTGTTCTTCATTGAATTATTTTGGCACTTATGTCAAAAATCAACTGATCGTAGATATATAGGCACATTGCTAGACTCTGTTTTATTCCATTGATCTATAAGTCTGCCTGTATGCCAAATCCATACTCTTTGATTACTGTAGCTTTATAATAATTCTTAACACCAAGTAGTCTTTTAACTTTATTCTTTTTCAAAGTTATTTTGGTTGTTCTAGGTCCTTCAAATTTTAATACAAATTTATTTAAGAATAAGCATGTCAGTTTCTAAAAAAAAAAAAAAAAAAAAAGCCTGCTGGGATTTTGATTGGAGTTGTATTAAATGTATGGGTCAATTTGCAGACAGTTGACATCTTAACAATATTAAGTCTTCAGATCCATGAATGTGGTACATCTCTTCATTTATGTAAGTCCTCTTTAATTTATCTCAGCAGTCTTTTAGTTTTTAGTGTAAAATTTGCAGATCTTTTGTCTAATCTTTTAGACATTTCATATTTTTGATGCTATTGTAAATGGTATTTATCATTACTTTAACTCCATTCTTGTTTATAGAAATACAATTGATTTTTGTAGACTGTCTTGGTATTCTGCAACCTTGTTAAACTCACTTATTAATTCTTATGCCTTTTTGAATATTTCTTACAACTTTCTATGTAGATAATGATGTCGTGCATGAATAAAAACAATTTGACTTCTTCCTTTCCGGTCTGTATGCCTCCTACTTCTTTTTGTTGCCCCCCTGCACTGGCTAGAGCATCCAGTACACTACTGAGTAGAAGTAGTGAAATCAAGCATTCTTGCCTTTTTCCAAATCTTAGGGGGAAAGTGTTCAGTGTTTCACCATTTACATATGGCATTCGCTGTGCATTTTAAAATAGATACTATTTAACAGAAAGTACCCTTCCAGAGTGTTTTTAAATCATACATGGATATCAGATTTTATCACATGCTTTATCTGCTTTTATTGAAATTATCATATGGGTTTTCTCTTTTTAATTTAATTTTATTTATTTATTTTTATGGAGACAGGGTCTTACTCTGTTGCCCAAGCTGGTATCCAGTCTCAGCCTCCCAGAGTGCTAGGATTACAGATGTGAGCCACTGTGCCCAGCCTGGGTTTCCTCTTTTAATCATTTAATATAATGAAATATACTGATTAATTTTTGAGTGTTAAACCAAACTTCCGTTTCTGGATTAAATCCCCCATGGACATAATAAATTGTCCTTTTAATATATTGTTAGATTCAATTTTCTCAAATTTTGTTAAGAAATTTTATGTGTATGTTCGTAAGGAAAGTGGATTGGTCTGTGGTTTTCTTATAATATCTGCTTTTAGTATTAGGGTAATACTGGTCCCATATAATGAGTTGAGAAATGTTCCTTTCTTGCCTGTTTTCTGAAATATTTAATGTCTATTTGGTATTATTTACTCTATAAATATTTGTAGATTTTACCAGTGAGGCTCTCTGGGCCTGGATGTGGGAAGGTTTTTAAATAACAGTTCGATTTTTAAAACAGATATAGTGTCATTCAGGTTATCTATTCTTAAATGAGCCTTGGTAGTCTGTGTCTGCTAAGGAATTTTTCATTTAATTTAATTTTTCCAATTCCTGGGCATAAAGCTGTTCAAAATATTTCCCTGTTATCCTTTTAATGCTTCTAAGAGCTGAAGAACATACTCTTTTTTATTTCCAGTAATGGTAATTGGTGTCATCTCTCTTTTTTACTTGCTTAAGCTGCCATCCTGGATCAAAAAGTAGTTGTGTTTTTAGTTCTTTCCATTTTATTTTTGATTCTAGTCTTAGTTTTATCAATTTAATCAATCTTCTCAAAGAACCAGCTTTTGGTTTTATTGACTTTTTCTCTTGTTTTTGTTTTTAACTTTATTGTTTTTACTTTTTAAAATTGTCTTCTGCTTACTTTGGGTTAAATGTTCTAGTTTTTTAAGGTGGAAGTTTTGGTCATTGATTTGAGACCTTTCTTCTTTTCTAGCATAAGCATTTAATGCTATGAATTTCCCTCTAAACTCTGAATTAGCTGCATCCCTCAAATTTCGTTGTGTTGTATATAATTTTATTCCATTCACAATGCTATCTAATTTCTCTCCTGATCTCTTTTTTGACCCATAAATTATTAAGATGTACGTTTTTTTGTTTCCATGTATTTGGGGACTTCTGGATATGTTTCTTTTACTAAGAATACATTCCATGTGGCCAGAGAACATAGTTTTATGGCTTAAAACATGAGTCAGCAAACTTTTCTGTAGAGGGCCAGATAATATATATTTTAAGCTTTGTGAGCTATATGATCTCCATTGTATATTATTATGTTTTCAACTCTTGAAAAAATATAAAACTATCTGTAATTTATAGTCTATATGCAAACAGGCTACAGGCTGGATTTGGCCTGCAAGCTGTGATTCATTGACTTCAGCCAAGACAGTGATCCATCTTAGTGAATGTTCCACATACACTTGAAAAGAATGTATATTCTTCTTTTGTTGCAGTTGAGTGTCCTACAAATGTCAATTAGGTCAAGTTGGTTGCTAGTATTGTTCAAGTTTTCTGTATTATTACTGATTTTCTGTCAATTTGTTCTATCAATTATTAAGAGAAGGGTATTAAAATCTCTGACTATAATTGTGGATTAGTCTAATTTTTCTCAGTGCTGTAAGTTTTTGTTTCCTGTATTTTGGTGTTTAGTCATTAGTTGCATAAACATTAAGGAATGATATGTCCTCGTGATTAATTGACCCCTTCGTTATTATCAAGTGACCCTCTTTATCTCTGTTAATATTCCTTTCTCTGAAATCTGCTTTGTCATATGTTAGTATAGCCACTACAGCTTTCTTTTGATTTGTGTTGGCATGAAACATTCTTTTCCACCCTTTTGCTTTGAACCTATCTGTGTCTTTATATTTGAAGTGGGTTTCTTGTAGACATCATATTATCTAGTCTGACAATTTCTTCCTTTTAATTGGGATGTTTAGGCCGTTTACGTTTTGCATGATTATTGATGTGGTTGGGTTTAAATGTACTAATCTTGCTCTGTTTATTTTTTCCCATCTGTTGTTTTTTCCCCTTTTCCTATTTTTCCAACATATTTTTTATTAATTATTTGTATCTCATTTTATTTCCTCTGTTGGCTTACCAGTTCTATTTCTTGTTGTTGTTGTTGTTTCTCAGTAGTTGCTTTTGAGTTTATACCACATATCTTTAACTTATCACAGTCTACTTTTAAGTAATACACAACTTCATGTGTAGTGTAAGAACAGGATGTTTATTGCTCCTCTTCTGGCCCTTGTGCTATTGTTGGCATACATTTTTTTTCTACATATGTCATAAACTCCACAATACATTGTTATCATTTTTGCTTTAAAATTTTATTATCTTAGACTTAAAAATAATAACATAGTCTTTTATAGTTATCCCTATGGTACTATTTCTAGCACTCTTCATTGCTTTGTGTAGATCTGCATTTTCATCTAATATAATTTTCCTTCAGCCTGAGGAACTTTTTTGAACATTTCTCATAGTGTTGGTTTGTTGGTGATGTATTCTCTCAGCTTTTGTTTGTATGAACAAAGCCTTTATTTTGTCTTTGTTTTTGAAGGATGTTTGCCTTGGGTATAGAAATCTAAGTTGGCATTTTCTTTCGGTACTTTAAAATTGTTGCTACAAATACAAAATATTACCCGAGCGTGATGGTGCACACCTGTAATCCCAGCGGCTCAGGAGGGTCAGGTGGGAGAATCACCTGAGCCCAGGAAGTCAAGGCTGCAGTGAGCTGTCATTGCATCGCTGCACTCCAGCCTGAGCAGAGAGTGAAACTATGGAAAAAAAAAAAAAAAAAAGGGATGTTGCTTCATTATCTTATGGCTTGCATTGTTTCTTATGAGAAGTCTGCTGTCATTCTTACCTTTGTTTCTCTGTACATAGGGGGTCTCAGGCTGTCTTTAAGATTTTCTTTTTATCACTGGTTTTAAGCATTTTGATTATGATATACCTTGGTGTAGTTTTCTTAATGTTTATTCTGCTCAAGAGTCATTGATCTTCTTGAATTTGTGGGTTTATAGTTTTCATCAAATTTGTAACATTCTGTTTATTATTAAAGTATTTCTTGTTCACTTCTCCCTTTCTGAGACTCTAGTAACATGTATATTGAACCACTTGATATTGTCCCACAGCTTAAATAGCTAGAATAACACATGGAAGGAAATAACAAAGATAAAATCAGAAATCAAAAGTAAGAGAAAAGGAGGGAGAGATGTTAATTAAGAATTGAATCTTTGTAAAAAGCATAATAGATAAACTTCTGGCAAATCTAATAGTAAAATGAAATAATATAAAGATAAGGAAAATTTAGTTGGGAAAAGGAAAGTAAGAATATAGGAAATTTCAAAATTACAAAAGAAGATGATGTGTGGCTCTTATGTACAGCCATGTTTGACTAAAATTGAAAATCCTGATGAGTTAGGTAATTTCTACTGTTATCTGAGAAGAAATCCTAAAAAGCCTGTATCCAAGGAAGAAATTGGAAATATTGTTAGAGAATTATTTGCAACAAAAGCACTAGGCCCAAACTGCTTTAAAGTAACATTTTCTCAAATTATCAAGGAACAGTTAATTTTTACATGATACAAACTATCCTAAAGCTTTGAAAAAAGATTGGAAGCTTCGTCATTTGTTTTACAGAGCTAATTTAACCTTGACAATTGACCTTGCTAATGTAACTGGTACTGGTTCCCCCACCTCATTTTATTTTTTAAAATGGTTATTGGTATGGTTTACATGTCTTGCATAAAAGAAAATTAATTTTTGGCCAGGCGTGGTGGCTCACACTTGTAATCCCAGCACTTTGGGAGGCCAAGGTGGGCGTATCCCCTGAGGTTAGGAGTTCAAAACCAGCCTGGTCAACATGGTGAAACCCTGTCTCTACTAAAAATACAAAAATTAGCCAAGTATAGTGGTGTGTGCCTGTAATCCCAGCTACTCAGGAGGCTGAGGCAGGAGAGTTGCTTTAACCCGGGAGATGGAGGTTGCAGTGAGCCGAGGTTATACCATTGAACTCTAGCCTGGGTGACAGAGTAAGACTCGGTCTCAAAAAAAAAAAAAAAAAAGAAAGAAAATTAATGTTTTAAAAATATATTTCTCTTACATTCAACAACCTCATTGAATTATTGTTTCTAATTCCCTCCCATGTTTCCTGGCTGTTCCATGACCCTTTAGATTATGGTTTAGAATGACAAACTTATGAGGTGTATATGATGGGAAATTATGTGATTACAAATTCTACCGTGTGTGTGGGGAGTGGCAGGTGATTGGGGAAGAATGTAAGAAGTGATTGACCTGTGAACTAAGCAAATACACATTCACTCTGTTCTCCACGCTCCTTTCTTAAGGCCTATTGGATTGTCTTCTAGTGCATCTCCCTAACTCCATTCTAATCTCCTCCGGTTTTCCCTGAACTGTTGCCAATGGAAACTTTCCAAAAAATGAGGTTACTCACCTGCTTAGAATTGTCCTCTGGCTCTCTGTTTTTAGACATAAAGGCAAATTCGTTGTTTTACTTACCACCAAGTGCTGAGCACCTAGCACTCAGTAAGTGTCTATCCAATGGATGGACTTCACTGGCATCTGAGACTTGTTTAGATTTGCTGCTTCCCTACTTTTCGTGTTCTCATTCTGCCCCCGCTGAACTGTACACAGTTCCTCAGAGGTGCTGTGCCCATCCTTGCCTCTGTGCTTTCGTGCGTGCCCGCCGTTCCTCTGCCCGTGGAATTATGTTCTGGTTCTGTGTGTTTCGATAGCACCTTTTTCCTCCATTGCAGTGCTTACCACTCTTTAGTTACAGTTTAATTACAGTTACCACTCTTTAATTACTTCCCTGTGTACTGAGCCCCATGAGGAGGAGGCCACGGAGCTGTGCCATTCGCATAGGTGTACCCCCAGTACGCAGCACAGGGCCTGGTGCACACATTCTCCACCAGCATGCACAGGACATTTATTGAATTGAATTAGCTGGCTCCTTTCTGTTTTGCCTTTCTGTGTCTGGGATATTGGATGCCAACATCCAGCTAAGTTATGTTTGTGTTAAACATGAATTGAAATGCAATTACAGCTGGCAATGTGGTTTGAGAGCTGAGTAATAGAGTAAATAAGAAGAGTGACTTAGGCATGAGGACCAGTTTATCTCCTTTCCTTTCTTGCCTCCTGTCATTGGGCATGACTCATGAACGGCGCGAGCTCAACTTGTCTTCTCTTAAATCCCATCACTTTAACTCTTCCTGCCCTCCTTGTCTTGATGGGTCTCTTTCAGGGCCCCTTTGTTAAAACCAGCAAGAAGCCCAGAGCCAGGCCTTGCAGTCTGAGTTCGCTGGCGCCAGAGAAGGCTGCACTGCCCACTCCAGGGCAGAGGTGGAGCCAGCACCATGGGTGGGAGTGTGCACGGGGCTGCTGAAGTTTTGGCTGGATCACTAGTTTTCACTACTAATCACATCCTGCTAGGGCCCTAGCTAAGGCAAACACAGTGTATTTTATCAAAGATGTTGCCACTTTACCTTAGACCCATTGCTTTCATAGCCTTCTTGAATTGCATTCAGGAATTGTGTCTTAGGTTTGGACCCACCCTGAGGTTAATTGATTTGGCTTGATAGAAAAACTCCTCCCTTCTTGTTCTTTTGTTTGTTTGTTTGTTTGTTTTGTTTTGTTTTGTTTTGAGACAGAGTCTTGCTCTGTTGCCCAGGCTGGAGTGCAGTGGCACAATCTCCGCTCACTGCAAGCTCCACCTCCCGGGTTCATGCTATTCTCCTGCCTCAGCCTCCCAAGTAGCTGGGAGGTGCCCACCACCATGCCTGGCTAATTTTTTTTTTTTTT